>NW_021823754.1:0-21361 GCF_006345805.1 Octopus sinensis | reverse complement strand
TTGGTCACCCAGGTAATGGAAGCCATCAACTACTTCTAGGTTTTCTCCTTGGAATGTGGCAGGAGTTGTTCTCTGCACATTTTCAGTGTTTATTGCTCCTGAGCATCTTCCACAGCTTAAACCAGTGACTCCCAGTCTGGAATTCACAGATTCCTGGGTGTCTGTGAAGGTAATACTGGAATCTATATGATGAGTCCAAATGTTATATATCTGAAACTTTATACACATCATGTATAAGATCAACTTTGGCAAAGTCACATCACACAACAAAAGTGTGATGTGACCTTGTGTGTGAGTTTGATTCTGAACTTTAATAATCATATTAGCACAAGGATCAATGGTATAACAACCATTGAAACTGTTGCTATGAATACTCTATATTGTGATTATGGTATAGGACTATTCATCATGAGCGTGCTCAATGAGAAACTATGATTACCAGTGACATTAATGCAAAGGGCCACAAGAGAATAAGATATAATAAGATATGACCAACATTAAATTAAAGATCATATTTGATTACAACAATATTCAGTGGATTGACACCTAATGGGTTCATGTTGATTTCTAAGATGAAATATTGATATATCTTAAACTGAATCCACAAAATATTTCATGTTTGGAAACTTCACAGCAATGTCAACATGGAGCCCTAGTTTAAGACAGGTATCTAAAGGGAAACTACCAATAATATTTACTGATGATGGTGGGTGAAAGCAGAATGTCCCTTCAACTGTGGAGGGCTTCTATACCAAAGGAACTGAAAGACCACATTTCTGAACCCATTCTTGATCATTTTATATATTTTTAATATATCTATCCATATAAATTTGACATGGGTGATTCTTTCTTGTCTTGGTATTCATGGTCAAACAGCTGAGTGGAATTGCATGAAAAATTACACCGATGTGTAGAATGATCCGGTGGTGTTGCTGGGCTTTGTATTTTTTCATAGCTCCCATGGTTATCGAGATAATCTACTATAATAATACTCTTGTGTTTACGAATGAGAAAGGAAGGGGTAATAGATGAATAACGAAGGAAGGGGTGATGTCATACTTGGTAGTGGGATGATGAAAATTGTACGCTAAAAAACTAAATCAAACAGCGTTTCAGCTCTGTGAATATATGTGTGTGTATGTAAAAGGATGGGGTATGTGAATGTGTGTGTGTGCACGCGCAATAGAAGTGGGATGGTTCATCTTTGTTCGCTTAGTATTGAGTTTATTTTTTGATTTGGTTGAATCTTGATTGGATTATCCTTTTGTTGGCCAGTTATTTTTAGTGTTTTGACAGAGAAAAGTCATTCTAAAATTGTTTTTTAATTTAAGCATGTCCAAACAAGTCAAATGCTTACACAGAACAGGTTTTATAGCCACATCATCCAAACCAACTGGGTGAAACTGGGCTTAGCTGCTAGTATATATATATATATATATATATATATATATTGATATGTAACGTAATAGTGTAGAAAAATACCATTGGTTTCATATCCAGTGTGAACTAGATATCTCTTCAGTTTCTCTAAATGATAACCATTCTCAGCAAAGAATTTTTTTTTAAACACAAGAACACTGGTGATAGTTCAAGAAATATTCCTCTTAAAAAATTATGGCTGGGCAAGTTGTCTTCTTTTGCTTGATAGCTGGGTTTTCCAATTTTGAAGTAAAATTTTCTGAAAATGTGGACAACTCCTCACAGCTTCTGTTCTGGTGTTCAGGTAGCCTCTTGACTCATGTGAGTTCATGAGGATTATATATCTTTCTGCCAAACACAATTTACATAGTCTTGTTCCATTGTGATAATGTTCACAAGTTTCCAGTTATTTCCACCTGATGGTAAAGGGCGTATGATTGTCCTTTAGGCACTATATGTATTCTGTGAGTGTTGTTGAGTTGCATCTTTTCGGGACCCTGTTAAATCATTACAACATACTACCACATCATTACTTCTACGACAGTGCCACATCTGTACTCCTTACCACACTGCCACATCATTACTTCTTACCACACTGCCACATCATTACTCCTTACCACACTACCACATCTGTACTTCTTACTACACTGCCACATTGTTAATTCTTACCACATCTCCACATCATTAATTTTACTACGCTGACACATCATTACTTCTTGCAACATGACTTTTCTTACCACACCTCAGCATCATTACTTCTTACCACACTGGTACATCATTAATTCTTACCACACTGCCACATTGTTAATTCTTTCCACACTGCCACATCGCTGCTTCTTACCACACTGAAACATAATTACTTCTTACCTGGTACAAAGGATATGAATGACATAGAATGACATAGGAAAGAATCAAGGGACAGATAATTCAAGCCAAACCATTCTTTATGAGATCTGGAGATAGACCAAAATCAAGATGACTGGATAATATCCATATCTCAGTTGGTCATACTTGGGAATCCAGCCAGAATATCTAATGATGGCTGCTTCTGATAGGACCCTATGAAGAAAGTGCTTGAAGGCTCCACTCCCACAAACTTTCTAGTATTAGTGGGTTGAGGAAATGGATGGATGGATGGACAGTTTAGACATTCTTAAATCTAATAAAGGATTGCAGCTTTTACTCTATAATGTTTTTTTCCTTTGAGCATCGACCTAATAATATCAACTGTGAAACTCCATTGGACTTTTGTTGTTATTTGCATTTGTTTTATTTTACACACACACATACATGCATGCACCACACACACACATGTGTGTGTTGTTTTACACATACATATATGTACATATGTATACAGAGAAGCAGGTCTGGTTGGGTGGTAGGAAGCTTGCTTTCCAATTGCATAATTCAAGGTTCAGTTCCACTGTGTGGCACTTTAGGCAAAAGCTGTCTCTAATTTAATCTATTTTGTCTTTTTCTACAGTTAGTTCCTTCTTCAAACTTACCATTTTCTGCTGCATTTCTTCTTTCATCTCTTTTTGTTTGGCACTAAGTTTCTCAGCAAGTTTTTTTTCTTTCTTGTTTCTCCTTCCCTTTAAAGTCTTCTTGGGGCTTTTCAAGAAGTTTTTCATGTTCTGACTCAATTTCTTTGGTTTCTGCTTAATGTCTCTCTTTGAGACTTTTGTGACATTGCTTAAAAATATCTTCAAACTCATAGTTAAAATGTTCAACAGCAATTTGTGTATTTTAGACGTTTTTATTTTCTCAGTTTCAATCATGCTATTTTCATCATGCAAATTTTTTGAGAATTTAGTGATTGCATCAACTCCTTTTAATTTAAAATCTGCAAAATCTGTCTTCTGCTATAGCCTTGGGCCGACCAAAACCTTGTGATTGGATTTGGTTGCCGGAACTGAAAGAAGCCCATCGTATATATGTATATATGTGTATGTGTGTGTGTGTGTGTTTGTGTGTCTGTGTTTGTCCCCCTAGCATTGCTTGACAACCGATGTGTTTATGTCCCCCGTTACTTAGCAGATCAGCAAAAGAGACTGATAGAATAAGTACTGGGCTTACAAAAAAACAAAAGAATAAGTCCCGGGGTCGAGTTACTCGATTAAAGGCGATGCTCCAGCATGGCCGCAGTCAAATGACTGAAACAAGTAAAAGAGTAAAAGAGTAAGAGAGTATAATTTTTTCTATCTCTTTTTCATAATTCTTTTGGATTGAATCATATTGTGACTTGTAAGTGGTGTTCACAATTTTATCTCTGTTTTATTTTCTAAGACTGCACAGGCTTTGTTTTCTGGTTCGGCATAGGCTTTGTATTCTTGTTCTGTGTTGACTGTTTTGGTATGTGATTGTTTTTGTATGGCAAAATTTTTGGAAATGGTTAGTCCGTAGCATTTTCTGCATTCTCTGTTAAATGCATAACAGTCTTCCTTTTTTTTTCCGTGAAATTTCTTGCATCTTCCACATTGGTTATTATTTTTCGTCATTACTTCGTAACAGGTACTTGTTTTCTTTTCACTGATATCTTTGTAGTGTGTACTGTGCATTATTGTATCTTCATATGTCGTTATGCTTTTAATAACTACATCTAGTGCAAGGTTTGGTTTGTTTCTAATTTTCCATTTTTCATCAGCCCACTTTAATCCTTTTATTATTTGTTCAAGTATTCTTTCATCCTTGCTTATATCAAAGTCTCACCTTTTGGTTTTTGTTTTTAACATGTTTAAATATTTGTCAATTGTGCTGTCATTTTACTGCAACAATGAAAATTCTAGCTGTTTCAACCCTTGGTTTCTGTATCAAATGAGCCTTGAAAATTGTAAATAAATTTGCCAAAGATTCTTTGTCTTTGGTTGTAATATTGGCATTGTTCATTAACTCCTGACCCTTTGGTCCTGTGCTGAGCAAAGTGTAATTTTGTTTCAATGTCTCCTCTACTTTGTTTATAATGAAATATGAGTTCATAAAATCAACCCATTCATTGTATGCTTCACATTTGTTCTCATTTGACCAATCTAAAATTGGTAATGGAATAGTTGATGCCACAATTTTTTTTTAGCCCACCGGGTGAATCAGACTTGCTTATATATCATAGAGACAGAAAGAGATAAAAAAAAATGTTTATGTTATTTTCTCTTTGCGACTGGCTTTCATTCAATATTTTCTCCTTTTAGTGCAACTGGCATATCATTCTACTGCTCACTGCCACCATGTCATGTTGTATTTTAGCAATAATAACTCAAGCAGCAGATGTTACATGTGGAAGCTTTTATTTACATCTTTATTTTGTAACTACAGCAAATTTATGCACAGTTAAGGGTAACTTAACTGGTTTGATATTTGTAGATCTCCCCCCATGCAGTTGAGGAAGTCGTTGTCAGCACTTTTTATGCTTATTGTACCTTGCACTTTCCACACACAGAGCTTGCACTGGATGTACGATATGGAGTTTCTATCAATCAACTTCTACCAACAACTTTCTTACATATGGTTGATTAGGGTATAATCAATTTGGGCGAGGAAACTAAAGAGAAAATATTACGACGATGACCACCACAGATCTACAATGGAAGAATTCACCACGTGTAGTTGAGGGTAAAAGAAATCGTTGAACGACAGTAAGTACGTCCAAAATTTATAAAGCAGTGACATACATACATACATAGATACTTGTAGCACACATGTATATACGTGCAGAGTGAAAATAAATCACACTATTTAATGTGACGGACTACACTGCAAAAAAATCAAAAATTTCATTTCTGTTTACAAACTTTCTCCGTGTCTATACGCACAAATACTTTTATGTATACACACGCAATATTTAAGAAAAAAAGAATATACACAAAAAAGAACGAACATGTGTATATACACACCAATATTTAAGAACAAGGAATATACACAAAAAAGAACGAATCAAAAACAAATATTTTATATTTTTACTTTTATCGTATTGTTGTTTACATTTTCTGTCTCTACGGATGACCAGAAGCAACAGAATCGCCATGGTGAAATCCATAGCGGCGTGCGATAAGACTGGTCGCTGCTCTAAATAGAACACTGCCCAGAAAATCACACCTGCCACATCGTACGGAACCCGAAAATACGTTCCGTAATCGCTGGGTCGAATGTGGGACATGTCTCATCTCTGTCTGCCTCCAATGTGCCACGGACTTTCAGAAGATCCCAGGCCAAAAAAAGAGCCATCATAATGCTATGATGGATAGACTCTGGAAGATGGTTCAGCTTAAATCTTGGACTTTTCAGTGTCAGGCCTGCGTGCCTCCACAACCGACGATTGTGTCTCCCCCTGCCACTCCCGTGGAGGAGGCGGAACAGCAACACAACAGCAGCACAACAAAATCAACCACAACCAAGCAGCAGCAACAACAAAACAGCAGCAACAACAACTAGAGCAGCAGCGCAGCAACAACAAAATCAACCACAACCAGAGCAGCAGCAACACAAAATCAACCACACCAAGCAGCAGCAACAACAACATCAACAACACAACACACACAACAAATCAACCACAACTAGAGCAACAGCACAACACAACAACCAATTGACCAGTGCGGTTCTTGCAGAACTGCAACAATCGATCTGTGCTTTAAAGGGGAAGTAGCAGGAATAAAAGCAACCATTCAGGTTGGACTCCACAATGAGGGGTCTTATCGGAATGCTCTGCTAAAGAACCTCCCTGTACCTGTACCTCTTGTCGCATTTAAGACCGCGGATTCTGCCACCCATGAAGTCATTGCCATTGGGGTGCCAGAAGACATGGCTGATCTTCAGGCTTTTGCTGCCAACTCAGCCAAAGACCTAGGCTGCGTTCCCCCAACGGGTGCTATCCGCCTTGGACGACCTGGCCCAAAACCTAGGCTCATCAAGTTGTCTTTTACGGACCCCACTGAGGCAACCTCTTACCATCTGGCCTCAGTTAAAGCTGGGCGTGAAAATCGGACCACCTTCCGAACACGCCCAGGCTTACCGTCCGATGTACGTCCGAAGCTACGTGTAGTGGCTTCCCTGAATAGGAACTCAGCTCTACAGGAAAGCTTCAGTCTTCGGGAAGATGGACAAATCTGGAGATTTGTCAAGACTGCTGAAACGTGGAAGAGAGATACCAGCTGGTCTGAGTGCTCTCTACCACACAATAACTAAGACTACAGCAACTCAGGGAAACTAAGCCAGAACAACCTGCCATCCTCTACACACCATCATAAACTGCGAGCAGGGTACAAATTGTTGTCCTTAAATGCTCGCAGTTTATGCAACAAAATACATTTGTTCAACGCCTACGTCAGAAGTGTTGACCCTGACTTCATCACTGTCACGGAAACATGGGCGCATTCCTTACTCTGTGATGGGGTTTTCAACATTACGGGGTACAACCTCTTCCGTAAGGACCGCACTAACCGCCGTGGTGGTGGTGTGATGGTCTACGTTCGTTCAATTTTTTGGTAATTCCTTGTGCCGATTTGAACGAATCACAAGAAGAAGTTTTTTTCTGTGACGTGCGTATGACCATGTCAACACTCCTGCTTGGCGTTGTTTATCGTCCCCCAAGTTACCATCGGACACACAGCTTTGCAATGTCCTCCGAGCTGCTGCCAGGAAAACAGCCACTTATGTGTTTATTGCAGGCGATTTCAATCATCCTGAGATCGATTGGGAGACCTTCCATTGGCCACAGAGTGCAAACGATTTTGTTGAGCTTGTGCTGGACTCAAACTGGTCACAAGTAGTCACCTCTCCAACAAGAGGCGACAACACCTTGGACCTGCTCTTCACCACAACTCCTGAAGCGGTTATCAATTGCACTACGGAGGAACCTCTAGGTGACTCTGATCATGCTATGATCATCGCCAATCTGGCTCTTGCGGGCAACAAAAACCTGAACCATCTCCAATCTGCTTCCTTCGATTGGAAGAGAGCAGATTGGAACCTGTACCACACTGAACTACAGCACCCAAACTGGCGTGAATTCTACAACTCTGGAGATGTGAATACTATACTCCAGAGTATCCTGGACTCAATATGGGCAGCATGTGCAGCATCAGTGCCACGTACAAAAAAAGAAGAACCGCCCCAAAAGGGCAATTTGGGAAACTTCAGCGGTCCGACTTGCCAGGAGGGAACGTCGGACTGCTGAACAGGAATACAGGTTGCATAAATCAGACACCAACAGGAAGAAGCGGAATAAATCCTCCAACCATCTCAAGCAAGTGACAAAAAAAGCAGTGCTTGAATTTGAACAGTGCATAGCAGCCAATCCTGACAGCAAGGTTTTCTGGAAATATGTGCACTCAAAGCAGAGACCTCACTCTCCAGTGGGCCCTCTTCGCAACCCTCACACAAACCAGATCACTGACGACCCCAAGGAATGCGCAGAACTCATTGCCGAGTGCTATGCAAACATATTCACTGTTGAAAGTCAAAATGTACCATCTTCACCATCACTAACAGCAAACTCCATAACAACTATGGAATTTACACCTGCAATGCTGCGACGTCACCTTCAAAATAAGCGCAACTATGCCTCCCCTGGTCTCGATGGAGTTACATACCTGCTTCTCAAACGTGGCAGGCACTTCCTTTTACACCAGCTTTCTATTTTCTTCCAGTACTGTCTCAACAATGGTGCTACTCCGGAGCAGTGGAAACTGCCAGTGTCATTCCTCTGTTCAAAAAGGGCGACCGCACATCACCTGTCAACTATCGCCCAGTCAGTCTCACTAGCTGTATTGCAAAACTGATGGAATCGTGTGTCAGAGAAACACTCTGGAACTTCTGGAGCTCTCACAGTCTCATCCGACCCTCACAATATGGATTTGTCCCTAACTCCAGCTGCAGTGACCAGCTTGTCGAGTTCCTTGAGGACATTACTCAGATTACTGACAGTGGCTCATGGGTGGATGTTGTCTACCTTGACTTTGCTAAGGCTTTCAACTCTGTGCCACACAAAAGGCTTATGGTGAAACTCTCTGCAATGGGTGTGGGGGATGACCTTTTTAACTGGTTGAAATCCTTCATCCTCAGCCGAAAGGAGGTAGTCACAGTTCTAGGACAGCACTCTACACCATATGAGATGTCATCGGGTGTACCACAGGGATCTGTCCTTGGTCCCCTCTTGTTTGTGGCATACATTAACGACATAGATGCCAATTTAAAGAATGCCACAGTATTGAAATATGCAGACGACATCAAGCTGTACCTTGAAATCAAGAGGACAGATCCTGATGTCTACAACTCTTTCCTGCAATCAGACCTAGACACAATGCAGCAATGGATCACAGACTGGCAACTGAAACTGGCTGTGGACAAGTGTACCACCATGCATTTTGGGAGAAAAAACCCTGCGTTCACATACTCCCTCCACAACACTGATATCAAGAAATCCTCTTGCGAGCGTGACCTAGGCATCACTGTCAGCAGTGATTTGCGTTGGTCAAAGCATATCTCTAAGATTGTCAGGAAGGCCGAGGGTGTCTTGGCATCACTCAGCAGGTCTTTTGTTAGCCGCTCTCCAGCCATCTATTTAAAACTGTATACAGCTATGGTACGACCACACTTGGAATTCGCATCATCAGTTTGGAACCCCTATCTTGCACAGAACATTGACCTCCTGGAATCTGTCCAGAGACGTGCAACCAAACGCATACCCTCCATCAGACACCTACCATATTCTGAGCGCCTTGTTTCCCTGGGCATGGATTCACTGAAGCTCCGGCGTTTGGCGACGGACTTGGTAAACACCCACAAAGTTATCAACCACCTCACCAACAACAACACTGAACACCTTTTTGATCTCCATGTGTCTAACACACGTGGACATGCCTACAAAGTCAGAAAACAATACAGCTCCCATGACTTTCGGAAACATTTTTTCACGCTCAGAGTTGCTGAAGCATGGAATAAACTGCCTGCGTCAGTTGTTGACTGCCATGACACTGCATCTTTTAAGGCCCTCATGCTTTCCGAAATCCGCCGAAACTACACCTGATTATATATACACTTTAGATGAGTTGTAGTGCACCTGAGCACTGTACACAATTATTATTATTATTATTATTATATTATTATATTATTAAGTCATCAGGGTCATCTCACTTAAGGAATTCTGAACTATCGATTTCTCTACTAGAAACTGGTTGTTTTGTCTAAAAAAAATTACGCTAAGCCACTTAGATTGACCATGTTCAGAGGGTGGTTTTTACATGCCACCAGCACAGGGAGCCAATCAGGTGGCATATGTATTGACCTACACATGAATGGTGCTTATTGCGTGCCACCAGCACAGGAGCCAGCTGGTTTTTATAAGATCTGAAGCCGTAATTATCCGCTGCATAAGGGCTGCATGTACCTTTCTCGAAAAAATAGGTTTTCTATTTCATTCTCCTCAGAACATATTCAGTTTACTCGATAAGATGCTTCATGTATACTCTCCTTGGTGGAATAGAAATATTTTTCAGTGATGTCAATATTTTGTGTTTTTCCATGGTTTGTTTTGATCCTTTGTTAGTTTTCAGTGCTTAGCCGGTGTTTGTTTACATTGGAAGCTTTGATTCGTAAATGTAGAATGATGAAATGAGTGCTCAACGCTTCATTTGTGGATATTTAATTTATTTGTGAATTAAGTCTACCATTGGTTTCATGTTAAGAAGAGCTGGAAAATATCATAGTGTCTTAACAATTTTCCAAGCCAATCACATGGAGAAAGGTGTTCGCTTCCACTTTGGAAAACAGTCTCATTTCATTTTCAGGATTTCTCGTAAATTCGCGTAAATGAAACAATGAATCAATGGGTCAAGGGACATTACTCTAGAAGACATCTTTTGAAGTGTGTCTCCTTTGGATTTGTTATTTTGGTAAATTTCTTAATTATTTGTACAGGGTATGGTGTTCTTGAATTTGTATGTTGAGGTTGTACATGAACCCACATATAAGCACATAAGCATCATATAAGACATGCACATACAAGTATATGTACACACACGCACGCACACACATGTACATAGATATATATATCTACATCTATTGTAACAACTGTGGATGGATGTGTTATGCATGTTGATTTTGTTTGCCATTTGGATCTATAGAAGAATTTTAAGGTGTGATAGAACCTATAACAACATGTAGAAAAAGGCTTTGTGTTGTTTATTAACAATTGTGGTGAATTATGTATTAATATTTGCATGGCTTCTTTTAGGTATAGTCTACAAGGGGATCGCTGGCCTTGGTAAGGGACCCTGAAGTCTGTTATGGCCTAGGATTTCTTGTATGGCATCTTACTATCTATTAGATGGTGTATATAGTTAGGTAGGGAGATCAATTTGCTATACTCCTCATACTTAAATGAGTTCATATGTGCAGAATATCTCTGTTTAAAATTAATAGTAGATCTGATATAGTAGTTAGCAGAATTATGTGATATGTTGTGGACCATGCATTTGTATACTACGTTAAATCTTATAGAGTGGGCTTGCAATGGGCATTCGGTTATGGATTAGCATTATATCTAGTTGTCCTATGAGTGTTATTATTTATGGAGAAATTAGAATTAAAGGTGTTGTTAGGGGATTAGCCCGTATCTAATTATTGTTGTTGTCATTATTATTATATTAGTAGTAGTAAAATTATTATCCCTGTCAATAACCCTAGCAATAGTAGTAATGGTGGTATCAGTCATATTGGAGTTGTTAATATTAGTATTGGTGGTGGTGCTATTAGTATCCACTCATCTCAGTTACACTTTGACCTTCATAGGAGGCAGGGATGTTTGTATCTTGGTTAATTCTGATCTAGTGGTGTGGTGTATGCCATCAATGTTATTAGTGTTTTTTGTAGCTTTGACCTTTGTTATGATTATGTATATTTAGGTAGTAGGAATTATTTATGTTTATTGGAGGAAGTAACAATAGATTCTATAATGAGCAAGGGGAGTAGGAAAATTGGGGGGGCAATCTATTAAAGATTGAATGGTACTTATGGTGATATGGGAAGTTAGCATCTACTATTTGAAAGAATGTTTTGGCTAAGCCCTTAATGTTTAAGGTGAATGAAGGTATAAACCAGAGAATTGATTTACCCAACTTTTGTTAGGCAAAATAGGGGAAGTATAATCTATAGTATTTGTTAGAGGTGAGTTGTAAGCTTTATTGTCATTCATAGAGGAATGGTTTATTTGTCTAGTAGTGGGGCATGCCTTTTGGGATTGAGATTAGCAATGTTTTTTTTAAGCCTAGTGTTTGCCTTGAATTTAATTTGCTGGGAGAAGCTGCTAGCAGTTAGGGCCTGGTTATAGTATGTAGCATGGATATTGAAGATTTCCTCCATGGCCGAGAGATCAGATATCTAAATAGATATACCTTTGATTACTCTATTAAAGGTAGATTTATGTGCTTAGAGTAGAGCCTGTATTAATGTATCTGAAGTATTGATTCGGTTTATGGAAAGGGGGGTGTAGCGATGATTCTAAATCTAAAGTAACATCTACAAAGTGAGCCCTTTTGTAAGTGTTTTCAAAGGAGATAGACGAGTTAAATTAGCAAAGAATTTAGTGAGTTTTTTTTAGTTTTTCTCTAATTCAGATTTACTTATGCTCGTAGTAACCAGCAATGCATTGTTCCTATACTAACAGCCCGCAAAGTTAGAGAAATACATGCGAAGTTGTTGGAAAAGGTATACTTCAAACAACCTGTGACCCTGAGTAGAGTTGAGGAGCCCATGGTTATATCTTAGAAGTTATTATGGATATCCTGGCACCAAAGTTAATCATCGTAGGAGATGATGTCTTTCTGGCAGTTAGAATGATATCTATTTCTAAAGGGAGAAGTTAGTTTTATAAGTATATATGTATATATATATATATAGTGACGTATTTTTGCCATTTCAATATGGCTAACCCCAAGGGTGGATGCTACTGTAGTTTTAGCCCCAGGAACCACTCCTCCAGCTGGCATAGACACACTATCTGTGTCCTGTCAGTATTTGCAAAGGGAAGTCCATCCTTCCCGTCTTCAACTTTGATACACAGGACTCGAGTTTCGAGGTATTGACCTCTCGTCAGCGTGTGACAATCATAGTTGTCGCCGAGAATTAGATTTCCTTCACAAATACTTATACTTTTTCAAGCGTCCACTGTCGCTGATATTGAAAAAGTGAAATCAAACAATGATAAATATCAAAGTGAGTTATATACAGTAGCGGTAACACATCGTGACGTATTTTTTTGCCATTTCAATATGGCTACCCCTAAGGGTGGATGCTACTGTAGTTTTAGCCCCAGGAGGACACACTCCTCCTGCTGGCCATAGACAACTATCTGTGTCCTGTCAGTATTTGCAAAGGGAAGTCATCCTTCCCGTCTTCAACTTATTATACACCGGACTCGAGTTTCGAGGTATTGACCTCTCGTCAGCGGTGACAATCATAGTGTTCGCCGAGAATTAGATTTCCTTCACAATACTTATCTTTTTTTCCAGCGTCCACTGTCGCTGATATTGAAAAAGTGAAAATCAACAATGATAATATCAAAGTGAGTTATATACAGTAGCGGTAACACATATTATATATATATATATATATATATGTATGTATGTATGTATGTATGTATGTTATGTATGTATGTATGTATGTATGTAATGTATATATATAATATATATATTTGTGTGTGTGTGTGTGTGTGTGTGTGTGTGTATTTATGTAGATTATATCTATATATATTATATATATATATATATTATTGTGTATGTATGTAATATATATATGTATGTATGTATGTATGTATGTATATATTAGTATGTATTATATAATGTATGTATATATATATATGTATATATATATATATATATATGTATATGTATATATATATGTATATATGTATATATGTATGTAATATATATATATGTATATATGTATATATATATATATATTATGTATATATATATATATGTAATATATATATGTATACATAGTATATATATATGTATATGTATATATATATTTATATATATGTATAAATAAATATATATATGCATATATATATATGTATATATATATATGTATATATATATGTATATATATATATATATATTCTCAGGTGAGAAACCTGCCCGGAAGTAAACCCAAGTGCAAGTGCTCCTACCAGCACCAAAGCCAAAGCCAAAACCATGGAGATGAAAGAGCCAAAAAGAAAAAAAGGAGGAAAACTAAAAGAAAAACAAAGATGAAACAGCCAAAGAAGGAAAAAATAAAACTCAAACAAGACCAAAAGATGAAACAGCCAAGGATAGAAGCAAACCTGATATCCATGTACCAAAAGGATAAACAGACAGTGCACACGAATGTGTAAATTCCACCTGAAAGGTGTCTGCTGGCATGGAGAGGAAGGTGCAGGCTGCAATTTTGCACATCAAAGACCCTGCCACATAACCGAACAGGTCAGAAACCAACTACCAAAGGGAAGGAATGGACCACGCACCACCTGCCCAAAACGGAGGTACGCAGATGTGTGCATGCTACAAAACCGCCAACATGTTATTGAAGGGCAGCTGCTGAACGAGAATCTTTTTTGTGCATGGCACACAAAGATTGTACAGCAGCTAACCAGCTCCATCAAACTCAAACTCGCAGATGGGACTATCCACATACACAAGACCGCCACAGCAAATAGACCCAAGGTGGACACCGCGGCAACAGTATACACCTCACCTCGATGCTCCTACTGAACATCAGAGACTGCTAACACTCAGTAATAGGACAAAAATCCCGTCTTGAGAGACTTGTTGCATGCAATCAAGCCTTATGCATAGCACTTACGAAACACACCTGAAACCGGACATAGCAGATGCGGAAATACACATACCACAGTATGTTTACTACGGACCGACAGAAAAGAAAGAGTCATGGAGGAGTTGCTATGTACATCCGTGAGGACCTCACACCCCAGGTCCTTTTGTCATACTCAAATTCGGTGTGTGACACACTAATTGTACATATAAGGCAACTTGGTGTAGTTATATGTGCTACATATCGCCCTCCAGATGCTCCAAGCCATGTAGCAAGTTTGAAGACTGCCTTATAAAATAGAAGAAGTTCTAGTCACATTAGAACAACACATAAGTGTACTTCTTATGGGAGACTTCAATCTACCCATGTCAGATGGCCCGAGGGCCTTTCTCCTCCCAGCAGGACACAATGTGAACGAGGACAGGCGAGGTCCCTCCTGAACCTCATCAACATTCTGTACATGGAGCAAGTAATACTCCAACCAACCAGGGCAGGTAACATACTGGATCTCTGCTTCACACCAATAAAATGGATCTCATCCATAATGTGAAAGTGACGCCGACACTACTCTCGGATCACAACATGGTAGAGCTGACCATGTACGGGCCAAAGGAAAGCATGGACATGCAGCCTACAAGAAACTCTCAGAATCTTCCAGCTTGAACTTCCATAAGGCAAACTGCAAACAAATTGAGAAAGAGATCCTCAAACAAAAACTGGCCTGAATGTCTATCTTCACCAGACATCGACATGAAACTTCAACAATTCATGTCTGTAATGCAAGCCCTATGCTACAATGTGTCCCAGAGAGAAGGCCACTGTACACAAGAGCAAAATCCCAGAGAGAGGAAAATTCTAATGAGACGGCGTACAAAAGTTTCAAATCGCCTAAACAAACAAATGAAAGCGGTGAAAAGTCCCACCTGAAAATAAAACTGTTGGAAATTGAAAATGTCTGCACTCTCCCATGAAAGAAAGAGCAGACAAAGAAGCCTGGGCTATTGACAACATAAAATCTAACCCCAGAGCTTTCTACAGGTATGCCAAAGAAACAGCTACAGTGCACTGTAGGATATGGCCACTCCTTGAAAAGGATGGCCACTCACAGGAAATCCAATGAGGGTAAGTGAAATACTAAATGAGCAATTCAAGAGTATTTTCACTCCACCCCTAGGGTATTTTCATGTCAGCAATCCAACTGACTTCTTTACCACTGCAGATATAAAATCAGAGGCAGCGATGATTGATTACATCATATAAAGGAAGACGATGTAATAAAGGCTATTGATGAAATGAAAACAAACTCAGCTACTGGCCCCGATGGATTCCCAGCAATCCTTCTAAAAGTATGTAGAGAGTCCTAGCAAGACCACTGCAGTTCCTCTCTCAAGCTTCCTTGCAACTGGCAAACTTCCAAGAAACCTGAGGAAGGTAAAATATGCCCTATTCATAAAGGAGGTAGCAGAGTGGAGGCCAGAACTACAGACCTATCTCTCTGACTCACACATCATCAAGGTCATGGAACGAATAGTCAGAAGGAAACTAATCACCTTCCTTGAAGAAAATGACTTGCTGCCTGACACCCAACATGGTTTCTGACCAGGCAGAAGCTGCTTAACTCAGCTCCTACAACACTATGACTGGGTGTTGAAACGACTGCTCAACCACTCAAATGTGGGAGTCATATATCTCGGCTTTGCAAAGGCCTTTGATGAAGTCGATCATGGAATGATTTGTCACAAACTGCGTGATCTTGGCATAGTTGGAAAATTGGGAGAATGGCTTCATGACTTTCTGAAGGATAGAAGTCAGGTGGTAGTAGCCAAAGAGGCCACTTCCATTAACATGCAAATAGTGAACGGTGTTCCGCAAGGCACTGTTTTGGGACCACTACTGTTCCTAATGGCCCTCTCAGACATGCCCTCAGCCACGCAGAGAGCCACGATCACAAGTTATGCAGATGATACAAAAGTTTCACAGGCAATACAGAACCCTGAAGACACTAAGCACCTGCAATGTGAGCTGGACAAAATATACAAGTGAGCTGAAAAGAATAGCATGCAGTTCAATGCTGAAAAGTTTCAAGCTTTATACAATCAGCATGCAAAACTAAGTGCAATACCCAATAAATACACTGGACCTGGAGGGATTGCAATCCCAGAGGCACAATCAGTGCGAATCTGGGTATTTACATGAGTGATGATGCAACCTTTCATGTGCATGTTGCTAAATTGGCAATGAAATGTAGGCGGCTGACCCGATGGATTCTTAGAACTTTAGAACAGAGACCAGGAAACCATGATGATCCTCTGGAGGACACTTGTCCTAAGCCACTTTGACTATTGCTCTCAGCTATGGTCACCATCCATGTGTCAAGTAATCACAGAACTTGAGGCGATCCAACGAAGCTACACGAAGAGATGGCCTCTGTGCAGCATATAAGCTATTGGGAAAGACTCAAGAGATTGAGACTCTACTCTCCTTAGAGCATAGGCGAGAAAAGATATGCCATAATATACATCTGGAAGATCCTAGAAGGACTTGTCCCAAACTTTGGCATCGAAGTTTACACAATGCCAGAACTGGGTGCCACTGCATAGTGCCAAGGACTCCAAATTTGCCATCAAGATGTAGGACAAGATACTGTGATAGCCTGGGCTTCCGAGGCCCACAGCTCTTCAAATTCCGCCCGAAGAACCTAAGAGACCTGCATGGGGTGGATGCAGATGTCTTTAAAATGAAACTGGATCCCTTCTTGTCAGGTGTCCAAGATGAACGAACTTCACGGCAGGAGGTGCAGATGAGGGCAGCCGCATTGGATTCTCTCATGCACCAGATGGCATTTGCCAAAAAGCATTTGTGAAGTAAAATCATGTAGTAACACCAAATGGCAGTGCCCTAGCATGGCCACAGCTTGTGAGCTGAAACTAAATAAAATTTTTAAAAATTTAAAAAAATAAAATAAATATACATATATATACAGTTCAAATTTACAGAAAAACAAGAATGTAGACAGATATAGGAACAACAAGCAGGTGCATGATTTTAATGCTTGGGAAGAATGGAAAATCCTTTTACCCACACATATATATATATACGTGTGTGTATATATATATAAATATATATAATATGTATAATATATATATATATATATATATATCTATATATATATATATATATATTATATATATATATAATATTATATATATATATCATAATATATGCTTATCATAATACATATATATTTAAGAATATTATTGTACTCTATTACTATTGATTGTTAAATATGAATTTATATTTTTTTTATTTGTTAATGATCACTTAATATGTTTACATTTATTTAAATATTATCATTTTATAATTATTATATTTGAACGTAAATTTTAAAATATTATCACTTTGGGATCTAGATCGTAAAAATATTTTAATTTAACAAAAGTTCTTATTACATTTCTAGTCTTATTATATTTCTAGTACTATTAAATTTAATAATAATAGTAATGTATTTTATAAGATAAGTTATACGTATTTACTTTGGAATTTTTCAATTCTTATTTTTATTTCATAAATATTTTTGAAAGATTTCTATAATATTTATGTAAGTAATAGTGGACTAATATATTTATTGTTTATGTGTTTATTGATAGGAAAAATATAGATTTTTAATTGCTACATTTGTTGATTATTATTTAGATACTTATTTTTATATATTTATTATTTTATAATTATTATATGTGAACTAAAAATTTAAAAATATTAAGAGTGATTGTTTTCTAAAATAGTTTGGTAATTAAATATGAGAGTATAAGTATGTTAAAGATATTCTATAGTTTATTAATGTTTTTTATTAAGCTAAATTATATCTTCACAGATAAATACATTTTTCTATCTATTTACTCTTTTTTTTACCTTAATTTTAGCAAAATAAATGTATTGTGGCAACTGATCCTAATATTCTCTAAGTTTCAAATTTAGTTAATGGAGTTTCTTCTATAAGAAAAATCATTATTTTATTCTTTTAATAAATATTGTTTAAACTCTATTTACTTATTTATTTAACTATTATCATTGAATTGATTTCGATTAATTTAAATTTAATTGTAATCGAATTTAATTATAATCATGAAACGTATGTAATTCTTTTACTTTATTATATTGATTATTCATTTTTATACTTTTGTGTGATCTAGTTATGTTTTACAAAAATATATTTTATTTTTTATTATTTATGATTTTGTTTATGTCTATCATTGTTTGAATTGAATAGTGTTTTTTTTTCTCTAATTTATATTATATATATCATATATATATATTAATAATATATATATATATATATTATATATATATAATCATTATCATTATCAACATCGCTAACATCTGCTTTCTATGCTGACACCAGGTTGCAGTGTTTGACTGCAAACTGCTAAATCAGGGGCTTGCACCATTTCCAACCTGATGTGGCAAGGTTTCTATGGCCAGAGGCTTTTCCTAATCCTATATATATATATCATCATTATCATCATCAACATCGTTAACATCTACTTTCTATGCTGGCACAGGCTGCAGAGTTTGTCTAGAAACTGCTAAGTCGGGGGCTGCACCAGTTTCCAATCTGCTTTGGCAAGGTTTCTATGGCCGGAAGCTTTTCCTAATGCCAACCACTTCAAGCATGTAGTAGGTGTCTTTCCCGTGCCATTGGCATGGGTGCCAATAAGCTGGTACCAGCATCAGCCATGACCCCAGCCTCACTTGACTTGACAGGTCTTCATAAGCATGGTCTATCACCAAAGGTCTTGGTCACCTGTCACTACCCCCATGAGGCCCAATGCTCAAATGGTGCTTTTTACATGCCATCGACAATGGGTGCCAGTCAGACAGCACTGGCATTGGCCACGACTATGATTTACGTGTATATATATATATATATATATATATAGTCCACAGATGAAATCCAAAGATTCTCTACAAAGATGACAGTAGAGCTCAAAAGATTCAAACCTAACGTCTATTCCACAAGGTAAAGAAAGTTGAGTGGGTATTGAGGCAATTAGGCAGATAAGCAAATTAAATATATCAAATATATTAAATATAATAGTTTGGGTATTATTTAAGGTCAGAACGTAAAGCAAGATGAAATACCACTAAGCATTTCACCTGGCATACTTATGTTTCTGCCAGCTCACCACCTTTTAATATATATATATATATATATATATATATATATATATATATATTGGGTCAATAATGCAGTATTTTCAATTGCATGAACTAAAGTCTAGCTGTATCAACTTGCTATAAAAGCAGGTAGTATTTTTTACCTTGTACTTATTTTTAGTGTAAGTTTTGAAGAGTGCAGTTCGATTTTAACAATTATTTTTTTCAAAGCATAATGGAAATGACAAAGAAGTATATTCAGCATATTTTTCTTTATGTGGTCAATAAAAGAAAGAACACAATGGAAAGTGTGAGGAATAGTAATGCAGTATATGGAGATTGGACAGTTAGTGTAAACCAGTGTCAGTAGTGGTTCCGGAGATTCTGTGCTGGAAACTACAGCCTAGAAGATGAGTCTCATTCTAGAAGATCTGTAGAGCTTGACGAGGACGTCCTGCCAACCCTGTTGGAACAAAATCCCATTGTAACTGTTGAGAAGCTTGAATTTGGTCATTCAACCATTCATCAATACCTGCGTGCCATGGGAAAAGCCAGCTAATTGGGTCAGTGGGTTCTCATAAACTTACTGAGTCTAATCATGCACAAAGAGTGAACCTTTGTTCTTTGCTATCATGTCTCATGAATGAACCTGTTTTGGACTGAATAGTGACTGGTGAGAAGAAATGGGTTCTCTATAAAAATGTCAAGTGCAGAAGAAATTGGGTAGGGAAAGGAGAAACAGTGCCAATCCTGGCTAAAGAATGTCTTCACCCATGTAAGGTGTTGGTATCTGTTTGGTAGGATATGAAAAGTTTAGTCCACTTTGAAGTTTTAAACCCAAACCAAATGATAACAAAGGAGATCTACTGTGAGCAGTTTGAGTGGATTAAGTCAGCACTAGAAGATGAGCATGTTTGATTTCAAGAGAAAAGGTGTCCTTCCATCAGGATAATGCTTAGACACATACAACAAGGATGACGTTCCGAAGGCTGGAGCAGTTTGAGTGGGAAACGATGCCCCACCCAGAATATTCGCCATCTGATTATATTTTATTCCGCAGTTTTCAAAATCATTTTGAAGGAAAAAATATGACTTCTTTAGACAAGGTCAGAACAGTATTGCAGGAGTATTTTTTATCACGGAGAAGTGAATTTGGAAGAGGGGCTTTGCAAGTCTACCAGATAGATGGAAGAGCATTGTAGAAAATGAAAGACAGTATATTTTAGATTGAAAAGGAACTTTGTTTATCTTAATTTTGAAAAATAAATGAAGTATAAAGAAAATGCATTATTTATGGGGTGACCCACCCAATATATATATATATATATATATATATATATATATATATATATGATTTCAGAACAACCTGCTATGCTTGAGGAGACCTATTGAGTCAAGTACATGAACATCAAAATAAATATCAAATGGAAATAGTAGTTGTGATACCTGTGCCGGTGGCATGTAAAAAGCACCATCCGAATGTGGCCGATGCCAGCGCCACCTTGACTGCCTTCTGCGCCGGTGACATGTAAAAAGCACCGTCTGAACGTGACCGATGCCAGCGCCACGTAGACTGGCTTCTGTGCCGGTGGCACGTAAAAAGCACCGTCCGAACGTGGCCGATGCCAGTGCCGCTTTGACTGGCTTCTGTGCCAGTGGCACGTAAAAAGCACCAACCGATCATGGCCGGTGCCAGACTCCCCTGGCACCTGTGCTGGTGGTACGTAAAAAGCACCCACTACACTCATGGAGTGGTTGGCGTTAGGAAGGGCATTCAGCTGTAGAAACACTGCCAGATCAGACTGGTGCCTGGTGCAGCCTCCTGGCTTCCCAGACCCCGGTCAAACCGTCCAACCCATGCTAGCACGGAAAACAGACGTTAAACGATGATGATGATGATGATGATATATATATAGATAGATATATAGATAGACATGCATACACATATTCATGTACTGGACAGGAAGGGCACCCTGTCCTAACA
>NW_021823753.1:0-21851 GCF_006345805.1 Octopus sinensis | reverse complement strand
ACGTGTGGAAAATAAAATAAAAAGTAAACAAAACAATTAGTAAAACAATTAGTAATTAACATTCTTAGCTTCCTAGTCTCCCCCTCTATACTGCCTTCTGACCCAGACAATCTATCCCAAATAAACAACACACACACACTATATATATATATATATATATATATGTAATTATGTATGTAATTATGTATGTAGTATGTATGTATGTATGTATGTATGTATGTATGTATGTATGTATGATGTATGTATGTATGATATATATATATTATATATATATATAATATATATATATATATATATATACATACATATATACATACATATATATATATATATATATTTGTAAAAAATGAAGTCGAAAATGCTGCTGTATTATACAATTTTTAATTTTTATATAACATTATAACATGTTTCAGTTCCTGAATTGAACCTTATCAAAAAAAGTTATATTAAAAAGAGACAGCTCATGCCGTCAAACACAAGAAATTCATTTATAATACACAACGGAGTCAAGACATCTTAGAGTTCATGTATAGTTGATATATAGTTCATGTATAGTTGATATATAGTTTGAAGTATATGTTCAAAGTGTTCGATGCAGTGGCCCACGGTGGCGATACGTATTCAATACAAAAAACAGATCAAAGTGGTGGAAAGCGGTCAAACAGAAGATTGATGTTTCCGGAAGAGCGAGGAATTCATTTTTACCTTAAGCAATTGTGATGACCCATGGTGGAAGTTCGCTGGGTGGTTCTAGTGAGTTTTTGTGAAATGCTCGGTTTTATAATGCCTGTTAGGTGGTCAATCTAGCGTAGCGTGACGTCATCAATGTTTTGACCAATCGTTTCGTTAGGTGGCTTTAACAAGTGGAACGGGACGTCATCATTATTTTGACCAATCGCTGCATTATAACTCCCTCTTGTTTGTTTCCTGCCTTGACCAGGTCGCTTCGTTAGTCAAGCATAGCGGGACGTCATCCAGATTCTGCCCAATCACGACTTATAGCTACATTAGATCTGCCCCCTGTCTGTACTGTGTTAGTGACTATTCAAGCAGAAAAGGACGTCATCAATATTCTGACTAATGACTGTCCCTGTTTTGTATCCTGTCCTTCTAGCAGAGCTAGACGTCATCAACTGTTTTACCAATCAGAATCGGGTCTGACCCATAGCTGTATCGTATGTATCAGGGTCAGATTTGCACGAAAGAATTTTTTTCCTTTTTTACTAAGGCATATTTCCGTCAGAGTGAGTGTCTGTTTGAAGTAGCGGCCGTGGTGAAATTTGGTTCTCCTTTTCGGAGGACTTATCTTTTGTTTTAGTATTCCTGGCCCAGGGTGTTTAAACTTGGTCTAAATTTTAAAAAATTTTTTAAATTTTTAAAATTTTTTACACACAACCCACTCAACAATGAGGCCTTCAACACCATACTACAAAGCACAGCCCTACTAAAGGGAGACCCAAAGATGAACCGGATCCTCGAAACACACACCATCATTAAAAGTAAACGGCAACCAAAATCCTTGAAAAGGATTTTAACCCAAGCTACACTGCACTCAACATCAACACAAAACCAGCAGTTAGAAAATGTGGAAGGCCAACTGCGGAATCTGTGTCATCTTGAAAGAAGGATCAGAATTTATACTGGAACAAGGCCACCAGTTCACCATTAGAACAAACTTCACCTGCGCATCAGAAAACTTAATTTACATCATAACATGCGCAGGCTGCAATAGGCAGTATATAGGCCATACAAAAAATAGCTTACGTAACAGGATGGCGGTGCATAAATCACAAATTAGAAACCCTGATTACCGCAAAATACCGGTCAGCGGACACATAGATAGATGTGCTGGAAATGTAAATCCGAAATTTACAACTAACCCGCTCTATAAATTCAGTGACAACGCAACCTTCACACAACGCCAAAATAAAGAACTATATTTCATAAAAAATTTAGACCAAGTTTAAACACACCTGGGCCAGGAATACTAAAACAAAAGATAAGTCCTCCGAAAAGGAGAACCAAATTTCACCACGGCCGCTACTTCAAACAGACACTCACTCTGACGGAAATATGCCTTAGTAAAAAAGGAAAAAAATTCTTTCGTGCAAATCTGACCCTGATACATACGATACAGCTAAGGGTCAGACCCGATTCTGATTGGTCAACAAGTTGATGACGTCTAGCTTCTGCTAGAATGGACAGGATACAAACAGGGGACAGTCATTAGTCAGAATATTGATGACGTCCTTTTCTGCTTGAATAGTCACCTAACAAGTACAGACAGGGGGCAGATCTAATGTAGCTATAAGTCGTGATTGGGCAGAATCTGGATGACGTCCGCTATGCTTGACTAACGAAGCGACTGGTCAAGACAGGAAACAAACAAGAGGGAGTTATAATGCAGCGATTGGTCAAAATAATGATGACGTCCCGTTCCACTTGTTAAAGCCACCTAACGAAACGATTGGTCAAAACATTGATGACGTCACGCTACGCTAGATTGACCACCTAACAGGCATTATAAAACCGAGCATTTCACAAAAACTCACTAGAACCACCCAGCGAACTTCCACCATGGGTCATCACAATTGCTTAAGGTAAAAATGAATTCCTCGCTCTTTCGGAAACATCAATCTTCTGTATTGACCGCTTTCCACCACTTTGATCTGTTTTTTGTATTGAATACGTATCGCCACCGTGGGCCACTGCATCGAACACTTTGAACATATACTTCAAACTATATATCAACTATACATGAACTATATATCAACTATACATGAACTCTAAGATGTCTGACTCCGTTGTGTATTATAAATGAATTTCTTGTGTTTGACGGCATGAGCTGTCTCTTTTTATATATAACTTTTTTTGATAAGGTTCATTTCAGGAACTGAAACATGTTATAATGTATATATAAAAATTAAAAATTGTATAATACAGCAGCATTTTCGAACTTCATTTTTTACAAATATATACCTACTCGTATACGAGCTAATCCTATTATAAATATCATATCACGTACGAGCTCCCGAAAATGCCTGCTAAAAAAGACACCAACGACATCTCCTCAATAAATGAAGAGATACTGAAAGAATTGAAAAACATAAATTCAAACCTAACAGCAGTGTTAAACAAACTCAACTTAACACCTCGCCCTTCTACACAAACTAACGAGGAAACCGAATAGAATAAAACACCCTCCGAAATATTCGAGAAAGTTGAAAATCTATGCGATACAATGACGACATTCTTCACAAACTTTACGAAACAAGAGCAACAAAAAGAAGGAACACATGAAAGAACCGAGCAACTTCAACATTACAAATAAAGAACCAAGTCCTCCCCCAATGGAGAACACTACAGCGAAACAGAAAATTCGCTTTTTGGAAAATGATACAAAATCAGAATAAAGCAGAGATTTACCAAAATGGCTAGACTCAACACCCCTAGTCATACCCCGTAAATTACAAATCAAACCCATCTCGGAAGAACCAGAAGAACAAAGAAAACTTAGAGAAAAATGTCATTAGAAAAAATGAAGATGGAAATAGAACTACTTAAGCTGAGAGCTAAAACGAATGAAGAAAAAGTAAAACCATAGACGAGGAAATCAACGAAGAAGTCATCAAACTAATAGACGACAACAATACTGAAACATTACAGCACTATGGAATGAAGAATGTGAAAAAGAGGAACTTAAGTCCCTCCAACGATGGGAAAAGAGCGCCATCTGGTTTCTAGATTATGAAACCAACTTCAAAAATGAACACATATCCAACAACCCCTTCATAAAATTAAGCAAATCAAAACCAAATACCAATAGAACGGAACAACCACCAAGAAATCCTACCACACTCTACACCAGAAAAGTACACCTAAAACACACCCCACACTACCTACACCAACCCCAAAACACCTACAGAGGCCCACCACACCAGTTCGAAAATAGACATACCAACAGAGCAGAACAACCACCAAGAAATCCAAACACACTCTACACCAGAAAAATGCATTTAAAACGCACCCCACACTACCTACACCAACCCCAAAACACTTATAGGGTCCCACCACACCATTCCACGAACCTAAGAGCCACAACAACATACAATACTATAAATACAACCCACATAACCAAACCAAAACGCTACTACCAAACATCCACCCCAGGAACCAACCATACAACCATAACAAACAACAAATGCACTACGGAGGAAACAACTACCAACACAATACACCTGAGGAACTAAGACGTAACACTAGGTTCAACAACAGACTCCAGAACAGAGCACCACAAACTCACTCTGACAATTATAACAACATGAGACAGATAAATAATAGCTTTGAACATAACTACACCAACATTTTTTAGACCCCACACACAGGAACAGGGACACACGATGGCAAAGGACAAACAAAAGAAACCTCAGGTAATTAAGATAATCAATCTCTCAAACAAAGAACTTACACCTAACGAAATAAGCATACTCTCCAAAGGACTTAAATTTACACCCACCCCACAACGTTCTAATTATATGAAATGAAAGATGATATTTCGGAATTTTGCAGAAAACTAAGACTCACCGAGGCATTTCAAGACAAACAAATAGAGGAGGACTCAATAGCTAGAAACAAGAGCAATTACACCCCCACCAAAGGTAAGAATAAAGCCTTAGACCGCTATTGTGACTACATAACTAATTTCCCGTTTCAATTCATCAAGAAACAAAAACACAGCCCTAACTTCAACAAAAGAGAATGGAACGACCTCATCAAACTAAGAGAAGAAAACAATAACAATTAAGGAGGCAGATAAGGGCAACGCGATAGTAATAATGAATACAAACAATTATAAAATTTAGTGCTATCCCTATTAAGAGATGAAACGTATTATGAAAGGGCCCAACAGTATAACCAGCAAAAAATAATGCATAACCTTAGGACATTAATCAACACATACCAAGAAGGACTCACGAACAAGGAGTATGAATACATCACTAACTTCAAATGCAAATCGAGTTTGTTCTATGGTATCCCTAAGGTACACAAAAGCCAAACCATTAGAGAAACGTGCAAAACATCCACCGACACACTCATCAAAATCCCTTCACCAAATGATCTTAAACTAAGACCGATAATAGCAGGGCCAGCATGTGAAACTCACCGCCTCAGCAATTTCTTAGACACACTTCTTAAACCTTTCCTAAAACACATCAAAAGCTACGTAAGAGACGATATAGATATGCTCAACCACCTCCCTAAAACAGTCAATGAGAAAACCCTTCTAGTATCATTCGACGTAGTTAATCTTTATTCTAACATCCCTCACAACCTAGGAATAGAAGCAATCACCTTCTGGCTGAATAACTACCCCTTTGAACTCCCAACTCGCATAAACAAAGACCTTATAATAGAAGGACTTAGATTCATTTTAGAGAACAATTATTTTATTTTTGACAATGATTTCTACAGGCAAAGATCGGGAACAGCGATGGGCACGCGTACTGCACCATCTTTTGCCAACCTAGTGATGGGATACCTCGAGAAAATACTATACCGGATGACACTCGAGAAATATGGAAACACCTTCGCCACCTATATCCATAACAACTGGAAAAGATACCTCGATGACTGTTTCATCATCTGGGACAAAGGCATAGAGAAACTTGAGGAATTTAAATGGAATAAATGACAATATACAATTCACGATGGACCACAACGAAAAAGAATTACCATTTTTAGACATCCTCATTAAGAAAACCGGCAACAAAATAGAGACAGATATCTACTATAAACCGACAGACTCTAAACAGTACCTACCCTTTGATTCATGCCACCCACGACACACTAGAATGAATGTCCCTTTTTGTTTAGCTAGAAGGATTTGCACCATAATATCAGACACAAACACCCGACACACACGTCTCCAGGAACTTAGAACCACACTCACAAATAGAAACTATCCACAGCCCCTAATAGACAGTGCAATCCAACGGGTACTTAAATTAAGTATAGAAGACCTGAGACAAAACAAACCAAAAAAGAAAGAACAATTAAAAACCCTTCCCTACATCTCTACACACAACCCACTCAACAATGAGGCCTTCAACACCATACTACAAAGCACAGCCCTACTAAAGGGAGACCCAAAGATGAACCGGATCCTCGAAACACACACCATCATTAAAAGTAAACGGCAACCAAAATCCTTGAAAAGGATTTTAACCCAAGCTACACTGCACTCAACATCAACCACAAAACCAGCAGTTAGAAAATGTGGAAGGCCCAACTGCGGAATCTGTGTCATCTTGAAAGAAGGATCAGAATTTATACTGGAACAAGGCCACCAGTTCACCATTAGAACAAACTTCACCTGCGCATCAGAAAACTTAATTTACGTCATAACATGCGCAGGCTGCAATAGGCAGTATATAGGCCATACAAAAAATAGCTTACGTAACAGGATGGCGGTGCATAAATCACAAATTAGAAACCCTGATTACCGCAAAATACCGGTCAGCGGACACATAGATAGATGTGCTGGAAATGTAAATCCGAAATTTACAACTAACCCGCTCTATAAATTCAGTGACAACGCAACCTTCACACAACGCCAAAATAAAGAACTATATTTCATAAAAAATTTAGACCAAGTTTAAACACCCTGGGCCAGGAATACTAAAACAAAAGATAAGTCCTCCGAAAAGGAGAACCAAATTTCACCACGGCCGCTACTTCAAACAGACACTCACTCTGACGGAAATATGCCTTAGTAAAAAAGGAAAAAAATTCTTTCGTGCAAATCTGACCCTGATACATACGATACAGCTAAGGGTCAGACCCGATTCT
Source organism: Octopus sinensis (assembly GCF_006345805.1). Taxonomy (NCBI): domain Eukaryota; kingdom Metazoa; phylum Mollusca; class Cephalopoda; order Octopoda; family Octopodidae; genus Octopus; species Octopus sinensis. Next base: position 15,002 of record NW_021823753.1, on the reverse strand, counting down.
GATTGGTCAACAAGTTGATGACGTCTAGCTCTGCTAGAATGGACAGGATACAAACAGGGGACAGTCATTAGTCAGAATATTGATGACGTCCTTTTCTGCTTGAATAGTCACCTAACAAGTACAGACAGGGGGGGGCAGATCTAATGTAGCTATAAGTCGTGATTGGGCAGAATCTGGATGACGTCCCGCTATGCTTGACTAACGAAGCGACTGGTCAAGACAGGAAACAAACAAGAGGGAGTTATAATGCAGCGATTGGTCAAAATAATGATGACGTCCCGTTCCACTTGGTTAAAGCCACCTAACGAAACGATTGGTCAAAACATTGATGACGTCACGCTACGCTAGATTGACCACCTAACAGGCATTATAAAACCGAGCATTTCACAAAAACTCACTAGAACCACCCAGCGAACTTCCACCATGGGTCATCACAATTGCTTAAGGTAAAAATGAATTCCTCGCTCTTTCGGAAACATCAATCTTCTGTATTGACCGCTTTCCACCACTTTGATCTGTTTTTTGTATTGAATACGTATCGCCACCGTGGGCCACTGCATCGAACACTTTGAACATATACTTCAAACTATATATCAACTATACATGAAATATATCAACTATACATGAACTCTAAGATGTCTGACTCCGTTGTGTATTATAAATGAATTTCTTGTGTTTGACGGCATGAGCTGTCTTTTTATATATAACTTTTTTTGATAAGGTTCATTTCAGGAACTGAAACATGTTATAATGTATATATAAAAATTAAAAATTGTATAATACAGCAGCATTTTCGAACTTCATTTTTTAAAATATATATATATATACGAGCTAATCCTATTATAAATATATATATATATATAAAGGTAGATACACACATAGCATTGTAAGTAAAATTTATTCGACAAAAACTGTCTGGAAGCTTACATAACATAAGCTTATAATTCAGAGGGTTACACTAGTGTTAGACTCATTCATCCCCAAAATTGTTCAGAGTACACGTGACTGCGAAATGTTCGGTCACTTACATGCTAATTTAACGAGTACAAATAAGTGAAATACTTATCAAATAAGTGAAATACTCGTCGAACCCGATAGGATTCATTATAGTATGCATACATGGCACAAACACACAACACACACCACACACACACACACACAACACAACACACCACACAACATGATATTTGTGGATGACATAGACTTAACGTATATTAATATATATGCTCCATGCTCTAGAATGTGCTTCTTTTTCCTATATACTATAGTATATAATATATATATATATAATATAATACACACACCAATATATATATATACATACATATATACATATGTGTGTGTGTGTTTGTTTGTGGTGTGTGTGTGTGTATGAGCGCAGCTGGCAACATGTAGTTTAGTACAACTAGTTCGGGTCGGCTTGCTTAGTGAGAAGAGTAATGGACATATTGCAGGATGAATAACGAAAACTTGTCAAACTCAATGGACTCATCCAATACTGTGTACATAAACTTGGTTCTGCTATTTTTCATTGACAGCGGTAGTCACTGCAGTAATAATAAACAAGCTGGTAACTTTGATGCAGAAAGCACAGCAGCTGCAATGATGATTGACATATTTTCAACTATAGGCAGAAGGCCTGAAATTTGTGGGGAGAGGACTAGTCGATTACATCGACTCCAGTGTTTCACTGGTACTTAATTTATCAACCCCGAAAGGATGAAAGGCATAATCGGCCGCGGCGGAATTTGAACTCAACGTAACGACGGGTAAAATACAGCTAAGCATTTTGTCCAGCGTGCTAACGATTCTGCCAGCTCGCACCTCAATAATAATAATAATAATAATATAATAATAATAATAATAATAATAATAATAATAATTATTATTATAACAGCAACTTTAAAAAATTCAACGACGTGAATATCGGTATATATAAGTGTGTGTGTGTGTGTGTGTGTGTGTATATGCGGCCTTCAAACTGTGAACACACATTTGCTTTCCCTTGCGCTGCCAGAATCTCCTCCGTCTAAGCCAGAAAAAGACCTTTTCGTTTGTTTTCTTGTTTATTTTTATTTCTCGTATTGTATTTTCTTGTACATGTATTTTTATCTTGTAATTTATTTTGTATTTTTATTTGTATCGTTTTTACGTCCTGTTTGTGTTACATTTTATTTTTTCTTTCTTGTTTTTACCCCTCTGCGAAGTAATTTTATTTTAATTCTCTCGCAGGAAGGGCTAGTTTCGACGAGTCGTGTTCTGTCTTACCTTCGAAACACGCTAGAGTCGAACTAGGGACAGCTGATGAAGGGGATTTTTCCTTGTGTAGTTTGTCTTGTACTCTGTTTTTCTGTAGTAAAAAAATGGTTTGCTCCATGCTTGTTTTTCCGTCTTCGTTTCTCGTTGAGTTCTACATCTAGTTGTGGTGTCCTGTACTTACGTATATATTTATATATGCATGTATATGTACATGTAGAAGTAGGTACGTACATATATGTTTGTATGTATGCATATATTTTATTTATTACACTATTGTTGACAGCGCCCTCGCGTCGATTCGATTCGATTCGTTCGTTTCGTTCCGTTCTTCTTCTCTCCAAGTACTGTTTTATATATTAATTATGACCGAAATTCTTTGCTTTATCTCTTTGCTTTACATTCCCTTCTCTCTCTCCTCGCACTCTTCCTCATCTCTTTCTCAGCCGCTTGTCTTCCTCTATCTCTCTCTCTCTCTCCTCTCCTTATCTTTGTCACTGCTAGCCAAAACTACTTCCTTTTTACATGCGGCCTTCAAACTGTGAACACACATTTGCTTTCCCTTGCGCTGCCAGAATCTCCTCCGTCTAAACCAGAAAAAGGCCTTTTCGTTTGTTTTCTTGTTTGTTTTTAATTTCTCGTATTGTATTTTCTTGTACATGTATTTTTATCTTGTAATTATTTTGTATTTTATTTGTATCGTTTTTACGTCCTGTTGTGTTACATTTTATTTTTTTCTTTCTTGTTTTTACCCCTCTGCGAAGTAATTTTATTTTAATTCTCTCGCAGGAAGGGCTAGTTTCGACGAGTCGGGTTCTGTCTTACCTTCGAAACACGCTAGAGTCGAACTAGGGACAGCTGATGAAGGGGATTTTTCCTTGTGTAGTTTGTCTTGTACTCTGTTTTTCTGTAGTAAAAAAATGGTTTGCTCCATGCTTGTTTTTCCGTCTTCGTTTCTCGTTGAGTTCTACATCTAGTTGTGGTGTCCTGTACTTACGTATATATTTATATATGCATGTATATGTACATGTAGAAGTAGGTACGTACATATATGTTTGTATGTATGCATATATTTTATTTATTACACTATTGTTTGACAGCGCCCTCGCGTCGATTCGATTCGATTCGTTCGTTTCGTTCCGTTCTTCTTCTCTCCAAGTACTGTTTTATATATTAATTATGACACGAAATTCTTTGCTTTATCTCTTTGCTTTACATTCCCTTCTCTCTCTCTCTCACTCTTCCTCATCTCTTTCTCAGCCGCTTGTCTTCCTCTATCTCTCTCTCTCTCACTCCTCCTCATCTTTGTCACTGCTAGCCAAAACTACTTCCTTTTTACATGCGGCCTTCAAACTGTGAACACACATTTGCTTTCCCTTGCGCTGCCAGAATCTCCTCCGTCTAAACCAGAAAAAGGCCTTTTCGTTTGTTTTCTTGTTTGTTTTTATTTCTCGTATTGTATTTTCTTGTACATGTATTTTTATCTTGTAATTTATTTTGTATTTTTATTTGTATCGTTTTTACGTCCTGTTTGTGTTACATTTTATTTTTTTCTTTCTTGTTTTTACCCCCCTGCGAAGTAATTTTATTTTAATTCTCTCGCAGGAAGGGCTATTTTCGACGAGTCGTGTTCTGTCTTACCTTCGAAACACGCTAGAGTCGAACTAGGGACAGCTGATGAAGGGGATTTTTCCTTGGTAGTTTGTCTTGTACTCTGTTTTTCTGTAGTAAAAAAATGGTTTGCTCCATGCTTGTTTTTCCGTTTTCGTTTCTCGTTGAGTTCTACATCTAGTGTGGTGTCCTGTACTTACGTATTATATTTATATATGCATGTATATGTACATGTAGAAGTAGGTAGTACATATATGTCTGTATGTATGCATATATGTTATCTATTACCTATATCTATATATATATATATATATATATATATATATATAATATATATATATTAAAGGAATTCCAACCTTGTCTGATTTTCACATTTTATTTACAATCTTATAATGATATAATATAAGATAATATAATAAAATAAATAAATAAAATAATAGAATGTTAAATGTTCATTCTGATTGAACTAGTACTTTCATGCATTAAATTATGCAATCTTCAGGTTATATATATATATATATATATATATATTAATATATATATATATATATATATATATATATATCTTATTATTAGTGTTTTTTCTACCAGTAATTACAAATAGAACAAGTTGAATTTCTTCTTTTCAAAGCTGCGCTCTTTGTGGTCTGTGGCCACTGGTAGTAGTAAACACACTTTTACCTCTGCTGGCCCAAAGGGTCGAAAATCCCTTTGTTTCTATGGCTGACCTCCCCACCATCTGCCGAGTCTATTTATATACCTGTAGGATATGATCTATTTACCAAACTGCTACCCAACTAGTTCCCCAAACAATGGTTGTGGTGGTGATGGTGATAACGATACAAATTTAAGAAATAATAATATGCTGCAGCTGCTAATGCTAAATTCTACTAATACTACAATAATAATACTACAACTACTACTATTATGATAGCACAGGAATCTGAGGCCCATCTACCACCCTTACCACTATCCCTACCCCTACTACTGTTGCTGTTTCTGCAACCACTGCTGCTACTATACATAAAAACAATAATATCAGTGATATCAGTGATGATAATAATAATAATAATGATAAAGAAAGGAAACTGGTGAAGCCTAATGGGCTGATTAATAATGATACATCTAGTGATAGTGTCACAATAAAAACACTGGTAAATGCGCAACCTGATAATCGCTACCTCATATAAGTGACAATGAAAAAACAAAATATTGTGAATAACGGTAGTAATGAAACTGAAGCCAATGATAGTGACAGTGTTACACTCGGTAGGCTCAGAGATTCTAGTCTGGCTCCAGCCTGTCGATATCCAGAAATGTACCACCACACTCGGCGTAGATGGAGCAAGCAAATTAATGCTGTGGTCAAGGAGGGTTACTATCTGAGCAGCTCGGTAGAGGAAAATGGTGCTCAAATTAGGGGTTACCGACAACGTATGTATGCTCATTGGAGAGAAAAGGGATTGTTTCAACTAACGGGACAAAGACTATGTAATCAAGCTAGAGCAATAAGAAAAAATTGTTGGTCCACCGAAGGAGCGTTGGAAGCTATCAAAAGACGGGTCATGGAAAATAGCAGCAGAGATAACAAAGAAAAAAGAGTTCTTACTAATAAGTGTAATCTCATAGCACAGGAAAGGAGCAGTGGTAGTTTACTTGATGAGAGACATATAGATGATCTAAAAGAAGACAGTAAAACTTATGGCGACATGACAGATGAACAAAAGGCAATCTACAGCAGAATAAAGGTAAGACTACAGGAGAACGATAGCGACATTATTTGCAACCTTAAAATAGTTGATCGATGGAAATTGAACCAAGAAACGAAATATGTCAATGAAATTCTGAAATACATCAGGACAAAAAACATCACAGAAACAAATAATTTGATCAAGGCCACAAATATTGTAGTAGAAAACGTGGGTGTTGATGTCAAGAAAAAGAAACATAATGGGAGTGGCTAAAGAATAGATCCATGGTGGAAAAGAAGAATCCAGGCAGGGTTAGGAATGCTCTAGTCGATGCGTACACTGCGACCAGTCTAAAAGCACTGCCTTTGTTATCGTTCACATCCAGGACAATCGACTTATCTTATAATAAAGAAGTTCTTACCGTCTTCTATCATGCCATATATTTCCCCACAAATAAATCTAATACTGTACAAACCTACTTAAACGGGAGACAGAAACACCTTGAAGTAAGACTCTACAGTAACAAACTTGCCAACGTCAGAAGAAACATTATCAAAATGAAATTACTAACTGAATTAGAGATTAACCGAATTAAACAATCAGTAAGGGATAAAAGGAACAAAGCTGTATACCCTGTGACCATAATGTCCCGGCAAAAGAATTTGATAAGCTCAGAAAATATAAAGATCTGCTAAGCGAAATCGAAAAGATATGGCGTCTCAAGACGTTTAGACTACCAGTAATTGTATGATCAAAAAAGGAACTGAAAATTATTTAAGAATGATCCCTGGCTTACCATCCATACCGGAAGTACAATAGATTGTCTTAACTGGTACATCACAGGTAAATTTTCTTTCCCTTTTCCCCCTTTATTTGTTTACTTTTCTATTTTTTCTATTTTTTCCTCTTTCTCTCTGTCTTCCCCCTTTTCTCTGTCACATGACTCTGTAAATGCACAATCCGGTGTGCTTGTTTTAATGGCCTACCAATGTTTACAGGACGTTTCTCTGCGCTAGGTGCCAGGAAGACACTCGGCAAGAAATGAAAACAGAATTGAAAGAAGATAATAATAATAACAACAACAACAACAACAACAACAGCAGCAGCAGCAGCAGCAACAACAACAACAACAACAACAACAACAACAACAACAGCAGCAGCAGCAGCAGCAACAACAACAACAACAACAACAACAACAACAATAATAACAACTATTATTTGTGTGTTATGTATGTATGTATGTATGTATGTATGTATGTATCATCTATCTATCTATCTATCTATCTATCTATCTATCTATCTATCTATGTAAATAGATTTTCCTGTGCATTGTGTTCCTCACAACCTTGCGCATACTTAGTAGTTTAGTAAATTATAAAAAAAAAATATTTATTTCAGCAACGGGCGGACATTCTAATTAAATTTGGAGCATTTAACAAAAAAAAAAAAAAAAAGGAGATGTAATAGCTTGCAAGTTAAAAAAAGTTTTTAAACACAATTTGTCAATATCTCTATATTTCCGTCACTCTATATCTGTCAGTCGTTTTGAGTGCCGAAGTGCTCTGCATGAGTGCTGTCAGGAATAGAAACAGTTTGGTGGTACATTCGAGCATGTCCTTCAACTAAAGGCAGATGGCAAAGTACCGAATACACACACACACACACACACACCACACACACACACATTTAATTTATACACACTGTACCTATACATCATGTATGTTTATGTATATACGTATATATAATATATATATATATATATATATATATATATATATATATATATACATATACACCATAGCATGAGAGAATTAATTGCTTTTATGAAGCAAAAAAAAAATCCACCTAATAAACTTGAATTTCTTATTGTGTTGTAAATATTAATTCTCAATTAAAATTCTAATTTGACAGTAATTTGCGATTATCGTGGCCTTTTTAATAGCCTCTCGCTAAGTTTGAACACTAATTAGTCTTTTATAAATAATGAACAATGCGTTCAATATTGCAGAAGTTTCAGAACAAAACAAAAAAAAAATTAAAGCTGATCAAATACATCACTCATACTACGCAATGCTATTGGGAAAAGCAAAAACTTATGCTCTTTGCTCCTCTATAGGTAATGCAGGCCTTAGGTATTAGTCGATTGCATTGGACTTTTACTTTCTTATCATGAGGTCTCGGGATCGATTTCCTCGCGTGACAGACCTAGACACATCATCTTTTTAGTATTATTAAACACACGAAGGTAGCTAGTTAGAGGACTCGTTAGCGTATAAAGAAAAATGCGTCATTTCTTCCAGCTCGTTACGTTCTGAGTTAAAACGCTGCCAATGTCGACATCGCCATTATTTTTTTCGGAGGAGTTAATAAAATAAAGCACCAGTTGAGTACTGGGTCGGAATAATCGAATTATCTGCTCTGCCCCTAAAGTTTCTGGACTTGTGCCCAAATTTGAAACAAATAGTATTAGATACACGATTGCTGGAATTGTTAGAGCGTCGCATTACAGTATCTGTTCTGACTCTGTACGTCCTTAGTTCAAACCTACCGAAGTCAACTTGGCCATTCCTCACACCAGGTCTGATAAAATATAATAGCAGTTAATTACAGGGGCAAATCTCATAGGCTAAACTCCTCCACTTAAAATTTTCAGGACATGTGCCTATGTCAGAAACAAATATTCTTTTCTACTCTACGCACAAGCCCCGAAAGTTTTGGGAAGTGGGGCAGTCGATTAGATCGACCTCAGTACGCAACTGGCAACTGATACTTAATTTATTGGCCCCGAAAGGATGAAAAGCAAAGTCGACCACGGCGGAATTTGAACTCAGAACATAAAGACATACAAAATACATATTTTTTATTGCCCACAAGGGGCTAAACACAAAGGGGACAAACAAGGACAGACAAAGGGATTAAGTCGATTACATCGACCCCAGTGCGTAACTGGTACTTATTTAATCGACCCCGAAAGGATGAAAGGCAAAGTCGACCTCGGCGGAATTTGAACTTAGAACGTAACGGCAGACGAAATACCTATTTCTTTACTACCTACAAGGGGCTAAACACAGAGGGGACAAACAAGGACAGACAAAGGGATTAAGTCGATTACATCGACCCGAGTGCGTAACTGGTACTTATTTAATCGACCCCGAAAGGATGAAAGGCAAAGTAGACCTCGAATTTGAACTCAGAACGTAGCGGCAGACGAAATACTGCTGAGCATTTCGCCCGGCGTGCTAACGATTCTGCCAGCTCGCCGCCTTCAGAAACAAAATTAAAACAAATATTGACAAAACTGTTAGAGCATCGGACGAAACGCTTTGCGACTCCTTACTCTCTGATTTCAAGTCCAACAGAAGTCAATTTTGCCCTTTATCTGTTCGTAATGGGAATAATAAAGTACCAGTTAAGTACATAGGTCGTGTAATCCACTAAGTTATCCTCTCAGGTTAGAATCACCATGAGGTTCAGCCCTTGTTGCGGTAAGGTGGCTTATGTGCCTCTATGAGCCAGTGAGCTATGCTAGCCCTCCCCGTGTTGGTCAGGTCAAAGGATAGAGGCCAAGGGGTCAAAATGTGTTTGTGTAGGGCTAAAACCTCTATCTAGGAAAAACAAAAAAGAAGCAAAGTTACTGAAGCCACGATAACAATTTAAACCGACAAGATCTAGGAGAAGTAGGCCCCTCTTTAGAGAAAGATATGAAGCAATGAAGCAAAATGAAGGGGTCCAACTGGTGAGAAGCAGAGCAGGCAGCCCAAAGTCGAAAACATTGGAAAAAGTCGTCGAAGGCCTAAGCTCCTTAGAGAAAGAAAAGGGTTTAGGCGGCGGCGGAGGAGGACGAGGAGAAAGAAGAAGCCTGCTTACACACACAATCACGCAAACACACACACATGCACACGAGCATACACACGCGCACACACATACACACATGCACACACATACGCACACACACATACACACAAGACCTTTCATCCTTTCTGATTCGATAAAATGAATATCAGTCAAGTACTGGGATCATGTAATCGGTTAATCCACTCCCATGAGGGAAAGAATTATCTTAATGCAAGGGATATAATTTTATTAAGGTATTAAAAGAGATCTGGGAGACTGCGTAACAACGGAGAGGATAAATACAAAAACCATATAGAAAAAAAAGCAACAAAAAACCCAAACAAACTAAAACAAAAAATAATGTGATTAAGGGGTTTACTTTGGATTAGATAATTGAAATATTAAGGATTTATTTATAGGGAACATAAAAATTTGTAATCTAGAAGAGAGTTAAAAGTCAGGAATTTTGGTGAACTTGGCAAAAAATTAATTTAATGAACGTCTGCCGTTACGTTCTGAGTTCAAATTCCGCCGAGATCGACTTTGCCTTTCATCATTTCGGGGTCGATAAATTAAGTACCAGTTACGCACTGGGGTCGATATAATCGACTTAATCCGTTTGTCTGTCCTTGTTTGTCCTCTCTGCGTTTAGCCTCTTGTAGGTAGTAAAGAAATAGGTATTTCGTCTGCCGCTACGATCTAAGTTCAAATTCCGCCGACGTCGACTTTGCCTTTCATCCTTTCGAGGTTGATTAAATAAGTACCAGTTATGCACTGGAGTCAATATAATCCGTTTGTCTGTCCTTGTTTGTCTCCCTTGTGTGTAGCCGCTTGTGGGCAGTAAAGAAATAAGAAACGTTAGTACGCCAGGCGAAATGCTTCGCGGCATTTTGTTTGCCGCTACGTTCTGACTTCAAATTCCGTCGACATTGAACATATCAGAGTCAATGAACTGAATACCTGTGAAAACACTGAAGTTGATGCAATCGACTAGTCTCCTCCCTCTAAATTTCAGGCCTTGTGCTTTTACTGGAAAGGGTTATTTATCTGATTTGTTGTGTAGATTTAAAATAATCCCTGCTGTTTGACCAGAATTTATTATACTTCTTTTATCAATTATCCCTAATTCAATTGTCTTTGGTTTCTAATCATTATAACAAATATATGTATCGAATTTAATTCATATCAATTATTAATTTTAGCACAAGAAGGCTGAAATACGTCTGGCGTTTTCATGAGTCACTACTGTTACGATATTCGTCTCGGTCCTACATATATTGTTTCTAACACATGCCTATGAAGAGATTTTCTTGAAAACAAAATCCACAGCAACATGTATTTCAATTGTGTATATACATTGTGTTGGTACACAGATAGCTATTTTAATTAAATGTTGTTTTAATTGCGTAAACCAAGTTTGTTACAGTCCAGCAATTTTCGGCAATTTCAGCGAATGCATTATCAGATTTTTCCTATGTATACGAAGGAGCAAAATTCGTTAAGGCATGTAACTGGCAAGTACTCGCCATTAACCACGCCCAGGAAGGTCGGAACGCATCTGATGTTCACGTAAGCCCCTGCTAGGGCGGTGTTCGTCTTGTTCTCATTATATATTGTGTTTCTGACGTAACTTACCAATGAAGAAATTTTCTCGCAGACAAAAACATCATGCCTTTGAACTGCGTGTATATGTCAAGCGCATGGCTCAGTAGTGAAGGCGCATGGCTCAGTGGTTAGAGCGTCGAGCTTACGATCGTGAGGTTGTGAGCTCGAATCCCGGACCGGGCTGCGTGTTGTGTTCTCGAGCGAGGCACTTTATTTCACGTTGCTCCAGTTCACTCAGCTGTAGAAATGAATTGCGACGTCACAGGTGCCAAGCTGTATCGACCTTTGTCTTTCCCTTGGATAACACTGGTGGCGTGGAGAGGGGAGGCTGGTATGCATGGGCGCCTGCTGGCCTTCCATAAACAACCTTGCCCGGACTTGTGTCTAGGAGGGTAACTTTCTAGGTGCAATCCCATGGTCATTCATGACCGAAGGGGGTCTTTACCCTTATATGTTATGTATTGTATACAAGTGACTATTTTAATTTAATGCTGTTTCACTTGCATGCATCGAGATTCGTTATTAAGCATTTGTTTCTCTTCGAAATCATTCGCACATGTTCTGACCAAATCAATTCACACAAATATATTAGATTAAACTTCTTTTTTTACTATTTCGTCCAAATGTTTAATCTTTAACCGCTTCCTTTATATCTTTAATTATAAATTTTTAAGCTCTCAATAAATTAATTCTTCTATTTCAATTAATCAAATAAAATGACTTAATTTAAAGTAATATCCTTAATAATATTTGTTCTTTTTTTCTTCTTTCTTTTTACATGTCTTACAACATAATGCAGAAGATAGTCTAGTTTCACTGCTTGGTCACATGTGTCATATTATCCACTAAAAATCTTGTACACTGGCAGCTTTTTTTCCTAGCTAAAGAGTAAGCCAACTGCTTGGACGCAGACATGCTTGGTTGAATGGTTAAAAAGTTCCATTCGTACTTATGAGGCTTCAGGTTCGATTTTACAGCGATTTCGAGTGGAATCGTGCCTGGTGGATTATATCTCTACTTTAAGGTTCCAGCCGCGTCACATACTAAATCAAACTAATTCTGTCTGAGAATTATGCTAAGAGAATTATGTACACGCGTCTATGGAATACTCAACCACTTGCCTGTTAATTTAATGAGTAAGACATTTAGTTGATTAAACAACTGAATGCTCGTCGTCAAAACCGACGGAGGACTGCGCATTAAAGAGAACACACGACGGGTTCCTCTTTTTACTATCGTACATAGCCACGAGTAAATGTTCGCATTTTACTTTGCTCACGATGCTTAGTTTTCGCTTGCAGCCAAATTCGCTCTTGGCTCGTTATCTCCTGAAGAATTTTCAGCAGTTTAAAAACATGTACATAACTTGATTTTCTGTTTACTGACGAAAAGTTTATACGTTTGTCTCTTCAGGATATATTCAATTGACAGCGTAATACACGAACATGCCTATGGCCTATTATTCCAATCGACTTCGTCAAACACGAAACTACGTAAGTACATTTTTCAAAATACATTTTGCTCCACAGTATTCAATCGACAGCGTAAAACACGATATCTATGTAAATTCTCACAAACACATTTACATAAATCCGTCTTTATTGAAATTGTAAGTTAAGATATTACATTTACTATGTTCTAATTCCGTATAATTTTAACCTGTGTTATCAAACAGCATGCTATATAATTATTCTTGCTTGCTTTTACAAATGCGATCGTAAGAGGTTTATTTTCTGATGGTACGAAGGAAACAAAAGGAAAAAATATATATAATCCATTATCGCTATTGTTTTATGTACAATATTTTTATTTTCTATACACTGTTATCATTCAAACCTAAAAACTCTATCAAAGTTACTTAATAAGTTATACTCTTCGCACTAAATATCGGTATTTCCCAATTTCTAATACTCTCACTACCGATTCACTCGTATCTCGTCCTTTCACAGCACATTCAATGTCCATTCCTACAAGCTTCAGCACTAACCACATACCACTTCCTTCTTCCTTGGATCGTCGGTCTCCAGGAATTCCTTTCTCGCTTATGTCTTACTTGTGTGTATCGACTTGCGACAATTTAAACGCAATAAAACAGCATTAATTTCATTTGTCTCAGAGAACCTAGTGAAAGCGCATGGCTCAGTGGTTAGAGCGTCGAAATTACAATCATGAGATTGCAAGTTTGTTTTCCGGATCCGGCTGTGAGTTGTCTTCTTGAGCAAGACATTTTATTTCACGCTGTTCCAATTCACTCATCTCTAGAAATGAGTTGCGACGTCACTGGTACCAAGCTTTATCAACCTTTGCCTTTTGGACAACATCGGTGCCGTGGAAATGGGAAGCTGGTATGCGTAGGCGACTGCTGGTCTTCCACAAACAACAATTCTAGGACTTGTGCCTAGGAGGGGAACTTTCGACGTGCAATCCAATGGTTATTCATGACTGAAGGGGTACTTTACTCCTTTACTCCCCAGAGAGTCTGCAAAAGTTATAAAGAAAATAAGAAATTAAATTTTTACTTACACAATTTTTCCCATGGTGGTAAACAACTGTTTTTCCTTTTTCATTTAATTCTATTTTGTAGAAAAATTTATTGAAATCTTCGTCCTATCCCTTGGCTGTATTGTTGACTATATATTTTTAATCACACACACACACACACACAAATATCTCTAATTAAGCCACTCTTTGAAAACTTCTCTTGAAAGAGACAGACATCTTTCGTGTTAGTATATATTTATATATACACACACACACATATATAATTATATATATATATATTATATATATATATATATATATATATATATATAATATATATATAATATATATATATATATATATGTGGTGTTGAGTGTACATATATATATACATGTATATACACACATAATATGTAGATATATACACACACCTACACATAGTACATGTATTCGCGCATGAGAGAGTGGGAGATACCGATCTGTATATATGATTTAAACATACACATGCATATACATGTATGTATATGCATATATATATATGTATATATATGTATATATATATATGCATATATATGTATGTGTGTATGTGTGTATATATAATATGCTTATATATGTTGTGTGTATATATATATATATATATATATATATATATATATATATATATATATATATTACATGCACATACACACATGCGCACAACATCATACGCACGCACACACACACATTTGCGCGCCCGCGTACGCATATATGTCAATTCAAACAAACCTAGGAGTTTTTTTTTCCTGATAATTATGCAACCATTATATTTGTTGCTATAGAAACACTCACTTCCTGCCTATCATTTCCACTGTCTCGACACTTAGAATATTGGAAGTAGTTCTCTTTGATCTTAGTCTTTAGAGATTCAGGAATCGAGTGACTGAACCTTAACGGCTTTTTCTGTTTATGTCTTAACCATGTGAAATCGCCTCCTATTGATGGTAACAGTAAGATTAATTGCATTTCTTCAGCATGTTTTCGTATTTTTCATGTACTTCTTTTGGTTAGGATGTCTATTTTGTAGTACTAGCTATATACTGGCTAGTCTTTCTCTCTTTCTCTCTATTTTATATATATATATATATTTTCTTTTAATCTTTCGTTGCTTTATTTATTGAGGACAGCGTCTTGAAAGGTTTAGAAAAAACAAATCGACCGCAGTACTTATTCTTTACCAACTATGGTAGTCATTCTATCGATTAGTTTTGCCGAACTGCTATATTTCGTGAACATAAACAAACCACACACACACACACACACACACCACACACACACACACACACAATATATCTATCTATCTATCTATCTATCTATCTATATATATATATATATCTATATATATATATATATATAATATATATAATATATATTATATTATATATATCATATATATATATAAGGGAGACCAGGAACGATTAGAAACCATGTATTAGATGGAGAATTAGATAGAGATATCAAGTATGGCTGACGAGGATTAAACAACTGC
>NW_021823752.1:17500-21454 GCF_006345805.1 Octopus sinensis | reverse complement strand
AAGAGAGAGAGAGAGAGAGAGAGAGAGAGAGAGAGAGAGAGAGAGAGAGAGAGAGAGAAAGACGGGATGATGAAAAAAATTGAGATTAATGTTGAGATAGATGGGTGAGTGGATGCATGAATAGATGCAGGGATGGCTGGATGCTATATTTAGTCCTAAAAGTTAACTTGGCAGCAATGTTTTGCAAAAAAGGATGTGAGTGCCTCTGGGTCGAGGTCACACACACACACACACACACACACACACACCACACATACACAAACACATATATTGTTGTATGTATATATATATATGCATGTATATGTATATATATATATATATATTCGGCAGGCTGAGCAAAGGTCAACATTCTTCAGTCTGACAGATAACACAAGCACGCACACAACTCTAGATCTCTCTCTCTCTCTCTCTCTTTCTGTCTGACACACACACACACACACACACACATACCCATATATATATAATGTGTCCCATGAGACAGTTCTGTTAGAGTTTATATAAAACATGTTTAAACGTTGCCTTACTTATGAAACACCCAGATATGTGCCTACACATACACGCACACGTGCATTCACATTATATACACACATACATTCATATATATATATATATATATATATATATATATATATATATTATATACACACACATATATATATATATAGATATAGAGAGGGACAGAGAGACAGACAGACAGACATATATTTATGTATGTATAGACATATACATAGATATATAAGTGTATGTGTGTGTATATATGTATTACATAAACACATTCATGCATACAGCCACACGTCTGCAAACCCGAATAGATAAATGGGTATGTGTGCGTATGGACGTGGATTTGTGTGTGTGTGTGTGTGTGTGTGGTGTGTGTGTGTGTGTGTGTGTGGTGTCTATGTGTGTGAGTGTGTGTGTGTGAGCGCGTGTTTAGAAACAGGATCTAGGAAGACGAGAGTTATCTCGGCACTACCACAAATATTTATACTATTCTTTTGTACGCCACTGATGGTCTCCGTCATATCAAAAATTGTATTTATCGATAAAGTTTAAAGTTTCTTAATTTCGTATGTCTTTGAGGAAAGGAAATTTCGATGTTCTTCGAGAAGAGAGCGACAGAGAAGGAAAAAATGTATCTTCGTCTTTAGATACAATATCCAAACTCATATTAGGGTATTTTGCAGCATTGTAAATTTAGTCTCGTAACAGCCAGTCGATATGACCGAACGGTTTCATGTTAAAGAAACATCCAAGAGTGGCGGAGTCATTTAACAGTCGTCAGACCCAGCTATTGGACATGACTGTTTGTGTGTGTGTGTGTGTGTGTGTGTGTTTGAGAAGAGAGAGAGAGAGAGAGAGAGTCAGTGTGTGTATGTTGTTTGTTGAGTATCGGAGAATTCTTGATACTTGAGATTATCTCCCCATCTCATTTCGGAGTTTAATTTAAATAATGTTCACACGCGCGCATATATTATGTATGTATATAAAGACAGTGTGATAATAATGCTAGTTAATAGAATTGAGGTAAAGAACTTCAGACGAGTGTCCTCCACATGAAATATAGGCACAATAAAACTTCATATATGTCACAAATTGAGTTGAAAAACTCCGAGTAACGAAACTATCCCTCCAATCAACAGAATAAATCTCCACCTAAGGGTATATATATATTATATATATATATATATATATATATATATATATATATATATATATATATATATATTATATTTTTCCGTCCTCCTGTTGTATACATTCGAAGCTTTCTTTCCACCAGGGGATCTAATGCGCTTGGCTTAGATTTCCCTTGGCGGGCCTGGCCATATCGGAGCAATCTCAAGATTAATCAGCCGAAATTGCTAAGATGATCTGGTTCTTGACTGATGACTGAGGGCTTCGAATGTCCCGTCCTGTGGTTCTTGTGTCGTCTCTGTGGTGTTTCATGTTCTTGTCCATGTCTGTAATTATTTTTTTACTGTTTACCTATATAATCGGCGGCTACGTATCCACAATTGTCCTTATACGATAAGTATATTTTTTCTCTAGCATTGATACGACTCTTAATCTGTCTCTTTTCTCTCTCTCTCTCCTCCTCCCTATTCCCTTCCTTTTCTTCTCCTCCATCCGTCTTCCCCCCCCCCCCCCTCTTCTACGTGTTCTCTATCTCTCTCACCTCCAGCCCCCCTCGATCTGTCTCTTTCTTCTCCTCCTGTCCCACCTTTCTCTCCTTTTCATCTGTCCCCTTTCTCCTGTCTTTTGTTCTCACGTGACCGCTAGCCGCTGTTGAGCGCTCTTTTCGTTCCAGCCGTCGCAGAAGCAACACGTATTTGTTCGTCTCCCTGCGGCCATTAGGCACAACTTCACAAGCCAGCCCCATACTCAACTCGTCCTGTCGAAAGACCCTTGTCCTACGTCCTGGTTTTGTTTTGCTGTTTATTTTTTATTTTTACCGTATTGTTTTTTTACGTTTTTGTATTCTTATTGGTGTCACGTATTCTGTATTTTTGTTCGTGTACTTCGTTCGTTTTCCGTCCTCCTGTTGTATACATTCGAAGCTTTCTTCCAGGGGATCTAATGCGCTTGGCTTAGATTTCCCTTGGCGGGGGCCCATTCGGAGCAATCTCAAGATTAATCAGCCGAAATTGCTAAGATGATCTGGTTCTTGACTGATGACTGAGGGCTTCGAATGTCCCGTCCTGTGGTTCTTGTGTCGTCTCTGTGGTGTTTCATGTTCTTGTCCATGTCTGTAATTATTTTTACTGTTTAACTATATATATATATATATATATATATATATATACTCTTTACTCTTTTACTTGTTTCAGTCATTTGACTGCGGCCATGCTGGAGCACCGCCTTTAATCGAGCAACTCGACCCCGAGACTTATTCTTTTGTAAGCCCGTACTTATTTTATCGGTCTCTTTTGCCGAACCGCTAAGTAACGGGGACATAAACACACCAGCATCGGTGTCAAGCATGCTAGGGGACAAATACAGACACACAAACACACACACGCATATATATATATATACATATATACGACGGGCTTCTTTCAGTTTCCGTCTCCAAATCCACTCACAAGGCTTTGGTCAGCCCGAGCTATAGTAGAAGACACTTGCCCAAGGTGCACGCAGTGGGACTGAACCCGGATTATATATTATATATATATATATAATCAGGAGATTTTCCATATCAATAATTTTATTAAACAGTTTTTTTATAGCATTCGTTTGTGAACCTACGCACGTTTCGACTGCATCGGCTGCACATTGTGAGCTGTGCACCCTGATGTTATTGTCAGTACCGTATCATCAATGTCAATTGTTTACTACCATTCTAAGTTAAGCTGAAGAAACCAAGAAGTTGAATTTTAGAAGAGGAAAATCTGATTTGGATATATATATATATATAAAAAAAATGTTGAACGCAATGAGAAACGAAAACATAAAAACAAAAACAAAAACATAGAAACGAACTTTTTGGGGAACAATGAAAAAACAGAGAAACGAGACATGCAAAACAAAGAATATTCCCTTCCTCAGTTGTCCCTGTTTCGAAGGCCAGAACTATACGCGACTTCGTTGAAACATCCCTTCCCGCAAAGCAAATTAAATAAAATTTGAGATTTTTGCGGAGGGTGAAAGTGGAAACAAGAACAGGACAGCGAGAACAAAAGAGTAAAAAGAAACGGTGACGGCTGTGTATATAAACAAACTTATATTTGTTTTGTTTTTTTTAGAGGCGCCAAATGTGTATCGAACGATACAGGCAAAAAAAGTGGCACTTCGAAAACAGTAACACCGTTAAAACAGCAAAAAAATTGGGGATTATTACCATTCATTACAAGGTGGAAAAGATTGTTAACAAACAGCCATATATATATCCTATTGTTCGACTGAGTAGAATATGCTTTGCTGAAGAGTTTTAATAACAACGAAACATACTCCAATGCT
>NW_021823752.1:0-12500 GCF_006345805.1 Octopus sinensis | reverse complement strand
GGTAGGGTTAGTTAGGGTTAGGGGTGGGGGGAAGGTATCTTTTTTTCTTCAGCAATGTAAATAAACCCAATCTGTTTCTTAAATGAGGGACATATTGATACGGCACAGAATGTTTTCACCTCAATAGACGGACATTGATTGGTTGAAATAGCAGAAATTGACGAAAAAAAAAACATCAAATATCTTACAAACTATAGAATTTTCTCAATAAATCCAAGAGAAAAATATGTTTTATAAACACATTCTACCAGTATACGAAGTTTAAAAGTGTTTAGTTACGTGGAAATTATGTTAAAAACTGCCGTTCAAACCGAAAAGATCCCAGATGAACAACTAAAACTGAAAATTGCCGCTCTCAATACCTAGCATCAGACACTGCAAGATTATCAATGACTGGAATGTCTACGATCATAAGCCTGCTCCAACAGAAGTAACCTATGGTCAAACAACATCAACAAAGACTGCCAAGGAAAAGTTTTGAGTTGAATTAGGCTATTGAGTCTGTAATATGGTGGATAATTCACCAGATGACTAAACGTATTTTATTAGAACAACGGCTTCTTGGGAACGGGGGATCCACATATACAGAAATTTAAAGAGAGTAACTTTTAAAAATCTGCACAACCTTTTAACTACAGAGCTGTTCTTCACTCCTGCTCCAGAGCGTCGGCTGCGGGGTCATTCCGAAAAGCTCTACCTGCGACGATTTCATCTCAATCGAAGGAGAGGAGCTTTCTCCGTCCGGGTTGCGGATCCGTGGAACAAGCTGCCAGATGAGATGGTGAAGATGCCGACGACCGCTTTGTTCAAAGTCTCCCTTGACCTCAAGTGGCCTGAACTCTTTACATGAACACCACCCCGTACTTAACTCCATGTCCCCCTACATGGCCTTGCTATTTGCTTTTGAGCCAAATTAACTAACTAACTAACTAACTACATCCATAAAAAAATACAAGATACGAAATTTATCCAAAGAATTCACTAAAACTTTTTTATATGTCTAAATATATATAACTAGCAGTATCGCCCGGCGTTGCTCGGGTTTGTAAGGGAAATAACTATAAAGCATTTTTAGAGAGTTATAGCCCAAAAGATGGGGAAAAAATGATGGTAAATTTTTTTGAGAGTTAAAAAGGTCGAGTTGCGTTCCCTAGACCATCTGTGGTTTGTGTTTCTGATTGTCGACCCCATGTCGAATTTATCGATCTTTTTCAGAACTGGGGGAACTTTTCAAAATTTTCGCTGCGTTAGTTTTGAATTATGACATTGGGCTATGTGTGTGTCAAGTTTCATCAGAATCGGTTGAAAGCCGTGGTCAGGGTGAGGGTACAACCTGACAGACACACAGACACGCACACAGACAAACTGCCGTTTATATAGAGAGAGATCTTCTCGTGACTCGGATCAACTCTCTGCGTTTGGTTTTTAACAATCGTATAGCTGCCCCAATCAACTCGCAATCTTTCAAACATGACAAAACATGAACGACAAATTATATTGCAAGACACAGCACCAACAATAAACGAGCGATCCTAGTTTTTTGTTTTTTTTTTTATTTAAACTGTTTTAAATTTATGCTGCTTTCTTGATCAGATTTAATTAACAAACTAATGACTTTGTCACTTCACTATGACTGTAATTTTAATTCTTTAAACATTTGGAGGGAAAGGCTATTTACATCAAGCATGCTAGCTTCTATTTAATTGCATTTCTGTTTATGGCGAAGACAAAGGAGGAACTGCAATGTTCAGGCGAGCTGGCAGGATAATTAGCACCACGCCAAGCGAAATGCATAGTGGCATTTCGTCCGTTTAATGGTCTGAGTTCATATTCCGCCGAGGTCGACTTTACCTTTCATCATTTCGGGGTAAATGAAATAAGTACTAGTTGAGCACTGGGGTCGATGTAAACGACTATCACCCCGCCGTGTTCCAGGCTTCTTGCCTATAGTAGAAAGGATTGTTTTTTTTTCTTTTTATCTCAGGTTTTGTTGAAACTCCTAGAGTCTTGCATGTTTACCACCTTCACACTACGGTACCATGCTATCTGTTCTTTTCAACTATCTACTATTATTATTGAGTGAGAGAGCAGTGCATGCCATCAAAGTGACACAAGGGTACAAATATGCAAAGCTCAGTATACCCATCATGACTACCCGTCTGATAAGTGTACATCAGCTACACGTTTCACAACCATATGTGCACGACATGGTAATCTCATATCAAAATAAATAGCCCATGACCTTACAGGTGGGGCCCAGTTAGAATTTTCTTCAGGTCGAGTAGCCTATCCCGCACAAATTGTCCTTGAATAAGGTTTGTTCAAAGAAGCTGAACGAAACACCCATGTTTCCAGAGGTGAATTATTCAAACTACAAAGAATTCCTCTCAACATATGGCTATGATGCTCTCCAACTACTTCTGCTCGTGCTCAGAGATGCACAAATCGTCAGCCACGAAAGGACATGCTCAACTGGTTATGGTCAAACAACTGACATGCAAATCTGTGGTATTGAGCAGAATATTTGCTGTAGCCCATCTTTTATACCAAGACAAAATATGTACACGATAACACTTCCAATCAGTTATGATCAGAAGCCATGAGAGCCACAGCCTGGTACTGCATCAGGGCATTTATTATTATTATTATTATATTATTATTATTATTATTATTATTATTATTATTATTATTATATTATTATTATCATTATTATTATTATTATTATTATTTTCAGTAGTTTTATTTTTATAGCGTGCTTTCACTTCACTACCGAGCGCAGCTCTGTGTGCCTTAGGTATGTGCTGTGATTTGTTGTGATGCTCTGATGGTTATTGTATGGGAAGTGTTCTGCGGAGGATGTGTGCAGTGCCTAGTAGTGCAATTTTCTGTATGTTATATGTGTTTGTAAGTCCTGGTGTTTTTGTTATATATTTGTCTGAATATTTTTTTATCATTATTATTATTATTATTATCATTATTGTTGTTGTCTTCTAACGCTGGAGATGTACTACGGTGTCAGCTATTCACTACCAGTGAACTAATGTAACGCCCCTCTCTTTCAGGAAAGATAAAGAGCCAGTTGAGCGCTGGTGGTCGATATAACCGACTAGCTCCACGCCACAAAATCCCAGGCGTGGTACCTATTAAAGAAAGAGTTATTATTTTTGCGTTCAGGTTTCATTTGAAGAGGAAAATCAGAGCGGAGAGGGAAGTGCTATCTCCCAAGCGTTTTGTTGAAAATTGGGTGAGAAAGGCGAGAGTGGCCAGAGTGAATGGACCTACTCTGAGTTGCCGCCTGTAGATTGGAGACGGAAGGCCGGGAGAGGGTAACTGCCCTGGCAGTCTGGGTGACTACGGATTTTGTGGGCTTTCTCCATGTATGACCCTCGGAAGTCCCCCCCTCCCCGTCCCCCTATTTGGAAATTTACTCTGTTTGAATTTATTTGTTATATAACATTTTACATGCTAAAACCCCGCACTATACCGTCCTGTGCCGTCCTTAATGTTTTCCTTCGTGTAAGCTTTTCGTGGCTAATAAAGAAATTATCACTTTTGCTTTGCAGGGTCACGGTGGCTGAATTTAGAAAAGGAAAAATCTTGATGTTCTCAAACTGGAGACCAGGTCGGAATGTTGGCATTCTAACTACGCTAAAGAAACCCAAAGACCAAATATGATATTAAACCGAGCAACGGACTAAGTTTAAGACAGAAAAATGCATAGTGGACTTCGCTAAAGGCACTCAAGGACAATGTGATGGCGTTAAATCGAATAACAAATAAATTTTACCATCTATATTTGATGTGTTTCAGCATAACATTAATCGAGACAGTTAAAGCAACGTAAACATTTTGAAAGGAAGCATGTTCGAATTGGGATGGAAGCACTCCGTCGGTTACGACGACGAGGGTTCCGGTTGATCTGATCAACGGAACAGCCTGCTCGTGAAATTAACGTGTAAGTGGCTGAGCACTCCACAGACACGTGTACCCTTAACGTAGTTCTCGGGGATATTCAGCGTAACACAGAGAGTGACAAAGCTGGCCCTTTGAAATACAGGTACAACAGAAACGGGAAGTAAGAGTGAGAGAAAGTTATGGTGAAAGAGTACAGCAGGGATCACCACCACGACCCTGCCGGAGCCTCGTGGAGCTTTTAGGTGTTTTCGCTCAATAAACACTCATAACGCCCGGTCTGGGAATCGAAACCGCGAGTCCGCTGCCCTAACCACTGGGCCATTGCGCCTCCACATGTTCGAATTTATGGTCTTAATGAAAATGGAAACAGTAGTTCATAGTTTCTTTGGAACCCATTGGCATTTATCAGTAGAAGCAATGAAGGGGGTAAAAAATGAAGCTACTCAGAAATATAAAGTGCATCTGTCTTTGAAAACTCCTAAAACTTTGCGCGCGCTCACTCGCGTTTCGACACACTTTCTGCAATCTCAAAGATACGAAGAAGTAGAAGCGGGAGATGAATCAGAAAGGTCACAGAACACAGTTGTAGTCCTAACATATGTACTCTGAATGGTGTGTGCATGTGTAGGCGTCTGTTTGGGTGTTGCCCATGTCGAGGGATAAAGCAGAAGGAAGCATTACGTTTTTTTTCTCCTGCTTTTCTTCATATATATATATAATATATATATATATATATATATATAAGATAAGTAACGTGTGTGGTATCACTTTTTTCTTCCTATTTCGTTATCAATAGAACGCTGCTATGTTGTCTAACTTTGGCAATGTGTCTGAGGGGTTATGTTTAAAGAGAACATAGGTGAGGTGAAAGGTACAAACTTTCAAGGAACAACCATGTATAAAAATAAATAAACAAACCAACAAATAAATAAAATAAATGAAAAAATTGAACGAATGCAGTTGTCTTGTGTGAGAAGTTTTGCTTCCTAACATAGTTCCGGGTTCAGTTCCACTGCGTGGTGTCTTGGACAGGTGTCTTCTACCGCAGCCTCGGGCCGACCAAGGCCTTGAGAGTGAACTTGGTAAACAGAAACTGAAAGAAGCTCGGCGTATATATATCTATGTGCATGTATGTGTGTGCAGCACACCACCGCTTCGCAATTAACATTATTTTAGTGGACACACACACACACACACACACACACAAGGATGAAAGGTAATGTCGACCTCGGCGATATTTGACCTCAGAACCTAAAGCCAGACGAAATGCTGTTAAGCATTTTGCCCACTGTGCTAACAATTCTTATTTCTTTATTGTCCACAAGGCGCAGAAACATAGAGGGGACAAACAAGGACAGACAAGGGTATTAAGTCGATTACATCGACTCCAGTGCGTAACTGGTACTTATTTAATCGACCCCGAAAGGATGAAAGGCAACGTCGACCTCAGCGGAATTTGAACTCAGAACGTAACGGCAGACGAAATACGGCTACGCATTTCGCCCTGCGTGCTAACGATTCTGCCAGCTCGCCGCCTTATTTATTCCGTATATTGACAGCTGTTTTGTAATCTATATGGTCTGTATTATTCTAAAATAATTATCTACATAGGCGCAGGAGTGGCTGTGTGGTAAGTAGCTTGCTTACCAACCACATGGTTCCTGGTTCAGTCCCACTGCGTGGCACCTTGGACAAGTGTCTTCTACTATAGCCTCGGGCCGACCAATGCCTTGTGAGTGGATTTGGTAGATGGCAACTGAAAGAAGCCCGTCGTATATATGTATATATATATATAATATATATATATGTGCGTTTGTTTGTGTGTCTGTGTTTGTCCCCCTAGCATTGCTTGACAACCGATGCTGGTGTGTTTATGTCCCCGTCAATTAGCGGTTCGGCAAAAGAGCCCGATAGAATAAGTACTGGGCTTACAAAGAATAAGTCCCGGGGTCGAGTTGCTCGATTTAAGGCGGTGCTCCAGCATGGCCGCAGTCAAGTGACTGAAACAAGTAAAAGAGTAAAAGAGAGATAGTCTATTATCCAGAAATTTCCATCAACTGATCTCACTGTATTTATCTCCCTTGATTGGTTTAATATTTTTAAACACATCTGAGGAAAGTCTTGCCTACCAATTACTTAAATGAAAGTAGTCGAAAGATTTTCGACCCACTGTATTACTACATATGTGAGATCCTACCATATGCTCTCCCTCGAGTAAATTTTCCCTCGGCCCTCGGTGATGAAGGATGGGTTTAAAGAAACAGGCGACAACAAACAAATATATAAATAAAGGGAATAGTTAAAATAAATACATACACCATCACAACAGGACACGCACGTGCGTGCATCGTAAATCGCGATGATTCTATCTTTCACACTTTCTTTGAAACACACATACTCTCTCTCTCTTTATCTCTCTCTCTGTCTTTCTCTCCCTCTATCTGTCACAGCCCCTCTTCCTCTATCACCTTCACCTCTCTCTACCTTCATTCGTTCTATATGACTGACTCTTATTCCCTGCTTCACTCTCTCACTATAACTTCTGTCTCTCTCTCTCTCTCTCCCTGTTACAAGCTCCCCCCTCCTCTATTGCTTACATACCTATCTCTCTTTCACTTATCCCTACTATTATGTCTGCATTAGCTTGTACTCCCACTATAACCCTCTTCCAGCTTTCTTTCACTCTATTTTCCTCCCTGCCCCTTGGTAGGACCCTCTCCCTTCTTATTAACCTATACGTCTGTCTAGAAAAATAAAGAGGGTATCTTCGAGAGTGGCGTGCGCCAAAAAACTCTTAATTAAGTAAAATTTAATCCGGTGTTGGTGAAAGAAAACAAAAACTTGGCAGCGATTCTTTTATCTTTTTTTTTTTTTTTATCTGTTTCAGTTATTGGACTGCGGCCATGCTGGAACACCGCCTTGAAGGGTTTAGTCGAACAAATCGACCCCAGTACAATTGTTAAGCTTGGTACTTATTCTGTCGGCACCTTTGTACCAAATCTTTTTGCGTGCAAAAACAGAGGGGCGCAGAAACAATTGTAACTGGATGTGCTAAATTTCTTATTTGTCTTCATTGGATCGAATTTTACTCTTCGCTAAATCCACATATTAGGCATCTTTTCGGTTTGAACGGCAGTTTTTTCTAGCGGTGTCTTATGAAATTGTCACCCATAATTATGACCCTATTGCATTTCAATTTCTTTTAGGGTTAGGGTTGGAGGGAAGGGTATCTTTTTTCTTCACAAATGTAAATAAACCCAATCTGTTTCTTAAACGAGGGACATAT
Source organism: Octopus sinensis (assembly GCF_006345805.1). Lineage (NCBI taxonomy): Eukaryota > Metazoa > Mollusca > Cephalopoda > Octopoda > Octopodidae > Octopus > Octopus sinensis. The sequence continues at coordinate 5,299 of NW_021823752.1, read as the reverse complement.
TCATACGGCACAGAATGTATTCACCTCAACAGACGTCATTGATTGTTTGAAATTGCAGAAATTGAAGAAAAAAAACAACAAATATCTTACAAACTATAGAATTTTCTCAATAAAGCCAAGAGAAAAAGATGTTTTATAAACGCATTCTATCAGTATACGAAGTTTAAAAGTGTTTAGTTACGTGGAAATTATTTAAAAAAAACTGCCGTTCAAACCGAAAATATCCTATTTGTCTTCTTTGGATCGAATTTTACTCTTCGCTAAATCCACATATTAGTTTTAGAGATGTGATATCTGGGTTTTCTGTACCAGCAGAAATTCAATCTTTCTTGAGACTCCAATTTAAGAGTGTAGATAACTTCGAACTCGGGTTGAGTATAGCACTGGAATTACTCCGTTTTTTTCTACCATTCCAGGACATTAATACACGTGTAGATATATGTATCTATATAACATAAATATAGTTTTTCAACCTGTTAGCTGCATTATTTTTTAGCTAAAACGCCGGGAAGCGGCCTTTAGGCTAAGAAGAAAGTATAACTTTAAATTCTTAAAATTTTCCTCGCTCCGAGTTTCCGTAAAGAGACCGTATCCCGAAATTAGCTGTCATCTTTATATATAAAAGTGAAGTTGTGTGTCTGTCTCCTACGATTTAGATTCCTAACTACTCCCACATTTTGCGGTGCAGTTTAACCAAAACCGGGTATCTTATAGTCGTGATTCATATCGAGCCCTTCTGGGTATTAGCGCGCGTCTACGATGAGTCTACGATTTTAAAAATAATTTACCATAATTTTTTTTCCATTTTTAATGCATTTTTTGCTATTTTTTGGCTATAACTCTCTAAAAATGCTTATATAGTTATTTCCCTTACAAACCCGAGCAACGCCGGGCGATACTGCTAGTACTCCATAATTTTCTTAAGTACAAAGTCGCGAAACTTGAAGTAACCGTAACGCAGGGGATGCCTGAACATGTGTGTGTGTGTGTTATTTCCTCTACCTTTCCCGCTCTCTTTCCCTCTCTCTGTGGTTCAAATCCACTCTCTCTAACCAGCCCCTATTCTCTATCACTTTTTTTTACCCTTTCCATATAACACACTTTCTCTCTTACATTTTGTGTCTCACCTTTTTTTTTCTCACTTGACCTCTTTCTTTCTCTATCATTATCTCCAGGGTATACACTTCCTTCTTTTTTTCGGGTTTTTCTTTCAATTAGTAAAAAGGTCGAGGCAAAGGAACGAATGTATATATCTACGTATGCTGTGTATATATCTTCAAAAATGTGCCCTGTATATATATCTCAGTATGTGTCTGTATATATCCGGGATATGAAAATACAGAAATCTACTTTTTCTTCAACTGCATCTACAGATAACAGAACTCAAAATAAAAACAAATAAAACGACTTCACGTACTGAATGGGCGGGTGGCTTTAGAGATAGTTGAGGTAAAATAACCTTCGGTGAAACCTAGACCCTCCCGGGCCAGAAGATATACAAACATATAAGCAGGCAGACTTGTTATCTCTAAAATATATATATCACATTGAAGCAAACGTTCACACACACACAGAGGAGCACACACATATATAAGCACAATTTAAAAGAACACTTTTGATGTAGTTCTGAGGAAGTACCTCTCTAACGCCTAAAACCGTAAATATTACATAAATTTCACTTTGAACTTTTATATGAAATGGCATTTAGTTGGTACAAAAAAGAAAAAAATTGTAACTGACCCAAAATTTGTTTAAGTCTTTCTTTGTATCCTTATTCGTATTATATATATATGTATATATATATATATATAATATATATATATATATATAGGCGCTGGCATGGCTGTGTGGTTAGGGAGCTTGCTTCCTAGCTACATGGTTCGGGTTCAGTCCACTGCGTGACACTTTGGGTAGGTGTCCTCCGCTATAGCCCCGAGCCGACCGGAGCTTTGTGATTGAATTCGGTAGGTGGAAGTTACTGCCGTGTGTGTATATGTGCGTGTAGGTGCTTGTGCCTCTCCCAAAGAGAGAGAGAGAGGGATATACATATATACATATACACACACATAATATATATATATACACACACATACATATATATATGGTTAATCCAAACAAGAAAGCACAAAAAACACAACAACGCGAGGACGTGGAACAAATATAGTATTATTGGATGCTCAGGAAAGAAGGATCGTTTAACGTTTCGAGCGGAGCTCTTCATCGGAAACATAGGAGAAGGAAAGATCCAGAGAAGGGAAGACAGAGGAAAAAAAAATCGCCATATATATATATTCTTCCTCCGTCTTCCCTTCTTTTGGACTTTCCTCTATTTCTGAAGAAGAGCTTTGTTCGAAACGTTAAATCCTCTTTCTTTCCTTTCCTAGGCATCTGATAATACATTACTTGAAAAAGCTAATAATAATAATAATAATAATAATTTGAAGGTTTTTTAAAAGATTAATTTTCAGAGTCTCTGTTAAGGTTAAGGTCAGGGTTATTTATGGGAGAGGGGGGTTAAGATTAATAAAATAAAATTAAATCCAATAAATGAATTAATATTGTGCATGTGGAAAGTACTTATTGAGGCAACAGCGAACAATACTCATTGTATGTTTATATTGTATGTTTTATAGGGGGGGGGGACATGACAGTTTCCCTGTTTTCGGAGCTAGGTCGGCAGATAACAAAGCACACACAAAGACACATACACACATGCATGCACACACACTCACACACATACACACATGCGCATACACGTGTATGTGTGTGTGTGTGTGGATGAATACGTATGTATATGTGTGTGTGTGTTCATATTTTAGTTTCAGTCACTGAGCAACTGCCATATATTGGTGAAATAAACTATGAAGAATCACTACACACACACACACACACACACACACACACACATATTATATCATATATTATATATGATATGTATATATATTTTATATACATATTGTATTAAATAGCATATATATATTGTACATATGTTGCACATATTATATATGTATTATATATATAATATATATAATATATAATATATATATTATACATATTATGTGTGTGTGTGTGTCTAGTGATTCTTCATAGTTTATTCCGCCATTGGCCCCCAAATTTGTTCCTTGTCTGGGCCAGCATGGTAAGTCCCTCCCTACTCTTCATCAATCTTAACCCCCTTTTCTAACATTTAATCTAAAATTTTATCTATTTACAAAACACTGTCTACTACACTGCCAATCCTATCTTGGCAATTTATTGCTCCAACTCCTCTCTAATTATCAAATTTATATTTTATGCTCTAATTAACAGATTTATAATATCCGGTCTCAGTTTTATTTTCTTCCATTATATGCTATGGTTGTCACAAATGAAGAATTCACCAATATATATATGTTGCTGATGTCCCCCCTTTGAGACTTATTCTGTCCAAAAAGTGATTTTAACATGCCATTATTCATTATAGCTTTATCTGCTTCGAGATATACTATTCCCAAAAAGTTATATATATGTCTGTATGTACACATGTATAAATGTGTGTGTGTAAGAGAGAGAGAATGTGTGTACATGTGTGTATGTGCATATTTGGATTTAATGATGGAATTATTTTTCACTCCATTAAATTATCTCATTAAACAAACCCCCTCCAATTGCTCCTTCTTACCATACCAGGCAAGGACAAACATTCATGCTGATAACTTCATCATCATTACATAGCAAATACATGGAAAGGTCTAACATGAAGTTTCTAATCTTTACACAACAATGAATAATTACTCAATGTCAAGTGTCAAAGACAGTTTCAAGAATATGGAGGAAAAAAACCCCCAAAAAACTATATGCGCAGGAGTGGCTGTGTGGTAAGTAGCTTGCTTACCAACCACATGGTTCTGGGTTCAGTCCCATTGCATGGTACCTTGGGCGAGTGTCTTCTACTATAGCCTCAGGCCAACCAAGGCCTTTTGAGTGGATTTGGTAGACGGAAACTGAAAGAAGCCTATATATATATATGTGACCGCGTGTGTACCGTTGGCGATTTTTTCTTCTGTCTTCCCTTCCCTGGATCTCTCCTTCTCCTATGTTTCCGACAAAGAGCTCCGCTCGAAATGTTAAACCCTCCTTCTTTCCTTCTTTTCTGAGCGTCCAATAATACTATAATTGTTCCACGTCTTCGCGTTGTTTTTTTTTGGTGCTTTCATGTTTGGATTAACTTTAACTATACATATATATATATATATATATATATATATATACATACATATATATACACATACATATATATGTGTGTGTGTGTGTGTGTATATGTTTGTGTGTCTTTTGTCATCACACCATCGCTTGATAAGCGATGTTGGTGTGTTTGCATCCCCGTAACTTATCATTTCGGAAAAAGAGACCAATAGAATAAGTACTTGGCTTACAAAGAATTTGCTCGATTAAAGGCGGTGCTCCAGCATGGCCGCAGTCAAATGACTGAAACAAGTAAAAGAGTAAAGAGTAAAGAGTATATAACTAACCCAAACGAACAACACACAAGGACACTCTCATTCTTTTTCTCTCTTTCTCTTTTCAGTGTCACACACACAAGTGCAAAACACAAAACTATAAAAGCCCATAAGAAAAATAACACACACACGCACGCACACACACACACACACGTACACACACACACGTACACACACACACACACACGTACACACACACACACTCACACAAACACTCATCTATGAGTCTGTCAGTCTGAATGGAAAGAGGTGAGAAAAATTATATATATGTACATCTGTCTGTCTGTCTGTCTGTCTAGTCTGTCTGACTGTCTGTCTGTCTGTCTGTCTGTCTGTCTATCTATCTATCTATCTATCTATCTATCTATTTCTATTTCTCTCTCTCTATATATATATGTGTGTGTGTGTGTGTATAAATAGATACATATGCACACATATAAACCTGCTTGCTTTCCATATCTTAAAATACCAAAATAATAATAATAAATACAACAAAGGAAAAGCAAGGACAAGAATATAGATGTGGAATATACATAAATAGATTGAACGTTGTTGTCTTTTAGCCTCTGGAGTGAGAGCTATTTATGGTATTGTCCCCTGTCTCTGATATTTTAAAGGTTTGCTTAGAAGGGTTAGTAAAGTAGGAAGAGGCAGACAGTGTAAACAGGGTCTTCTTTCTTTTCTGCCATCAGCCTCTTCTCAGACAGTAAACCTCACTCCCACCCCCCCCCCACCCACCCTGCTTCACCCTATTCATCACCAGCACCACCAAACCAAGCACTTGGCCTTTTCACAATAGT
>NW_021823751.1:20000-21673 GCF_006345805.1 Octopus sinensis | reverse complement strand
CGTGCGTGTGCGTGCGTGCCTGTGCGTGCGTGCGTGCGCGTGCGTGCGTGCGTGCGCGTGCGTGCGTGCGCGTGCGTGCGTGCGCGTGCGTGCGTGCGCGTGCGTGCGTGCGCGTGCGTGCGTGCGGCGTGCTGTGCGTGCGCGTGCGTGCGTGCGCGTGCGCGTGGGCGCGTGCGTGCGTGCGCGTGCGTGCGTGCGCGTGCGTGTTGCGCGGTGCGTGCGTGTGCGTGCGTGCGTTGCGTGCGTGTGCATGCGTGCGTGTGCATGCGTGCGTGTGCATGCGTGCGTGTGCATGCGTGCGTGTGCATGCGGGCGTGTGCATGCGTGCGTGTGCATGCGTGCGTGTGCATGCGTGCGTGTGCATGCGTGCGTGTGCGTGCATGTGTGTTCAGTTTATGTAGTATTTATGTATTCATGTCAGTGGAGTAATTGAGTGAGATATGGCTGCTACTACTATCTGACCTAACTACCATCTAAAGTGTTGTCTTGTCTCATAAATATAAATGTATATATAGGAAGCTATGTATATGTGTGTATGTGCGTGTGGGTAATACATGGTCCTGATTTAATTGTTATTTAAACGACATTTGACAACTATTTTTATCAATTCTGAAAGACCTATCAGAGGTGCAAAAACAAAACTACTTGCTACTAGTCGAAATTGTATTCTCACGAATGTAGTAAATAACACCCTGTGATCTCATTGGTTAAAATAAATTTATTAGATTATATATTGACTATACAATGGTGTTTAAGTAAAAATGAGACAAAAGATAAACTTCATGAGTTACTTTCCACACCATACTGTACGTTGGTCTGGAGAAGAGTTGTAATGTGCCTCTCACAACTTCCCCATCTCAGGAAATAGAGAATGGTCAAACGACCGAGACAGCAACCTGTTAGAAGAACTGATATAGCCCTAAGCAACATAGGGTGAAATGGAAGTCAAGCAGATATATGCATGCATGTGAGTGGGTGGTGTGTTCGATATTAGTTTATTTATGTGTGTGTGTGTGTATTGGTAAGGGATTACCAATCCGGGAAAAATACTTCAATATAGAATTATGGCAGGGTCCGAGGTTATAGTTCACCGTTTTATATAGAGTGATATACTAGGTATAAATATATATAAATATTATGTGTGTGTGTGTGTGTGTGTGAGTGCGTGCGTATGTGCGTGCGTGCGTACATACGTGCGTGAGTGCATGCATGCGTGCATGCGTGCGTGCGTGTGTGAAAGAAAGAAAGAATTGTCATTATATATTTTTCCTTTATTGGAGTAAATTTGACTTACAGTTGTTTCGAGTAGTCATTATAGGTTACTTGTAGATTCCTTACAATTATTCAAGCGCAGCACATGGAAACGTTTGTATGCGTCTCCATTTTGGTACACTTGAACAATTGTAAGGAATATCTTATTTGAAACTACTGGCAGCCTTGTTAACTCAAAAATAAAGTATGTGTGTGCGTGTGTACGCGTGTGGGGTTGTTAAGTTAGTTCGCATTACTCTGCAAGGAGTATAAAGCCGTCTCCCGGTTTCTATCACACACACAACACACACACACAACACACACACACCACACAGCACACACACACACCACACACATACATATGTATGCATACGTATGTATATGTATGTATCTATGTATGTACATACGTTTGTATATATGCG
>NW_021823751.1:12500-15000 GCF_006345805.1 Octopus sinensis | reverse complement strand
GACACAAAGTCACCCACGTAAATTTATACTTGTATATAGAGGGGCTTCTTTCAGTTTCCGTCTACCAAATCCACACACAAGACTTTGGTCGGCCTGAGAGTATAGTAGAAGACACTTGCCCAAGGTGATACTCAGTGGGACTAAACCTGGACCCATGTGCTTGAGATGCAAGCTTCTTACCACACAGTCACGCCTGATATATATATATATTAATAGTAATGGTATGACAACAAAAGAATAAATGAGACCTCGATATTATGTAAATAGAGGAATTTATCTGTAATATAATTGTCACATATTATATTACAGATATATATTTGCATACAAACATGCATACATAAACAGACACACACAGATAACTTAGATTGGTTTCAGCCATCATCAGCCCAGTTCATGACTAACTCAATAGCACCACCTGGAGAAGTTTTTTAATTAATTATTTCGGGACATCAAGAAGGTGATTTGTCTGGTATTTGCTGGAGGAATTGTCCAGGTACCGTTTGAAAGTTGTGGGTTCTTTTTCTACTTTAATTTCTTTCGGTATAACATTGAAAAAAGCAGGACAATTTGCAGTGAAGAAATTGTTTTGCAATGTTCTTATGTGATGTGATCTCATGCTTTGTAGGGGTCGCATTGCACGGGGGCCTAGTCTTGGGTGAATCGTAAACATAATACTGATGTTATTTTGATAATATTGGTAGAATATTGTCCACATGGTGCAAATAATGTATCGCTCACGGCGACGTTACAGAGAACAGAGTTTCAGCTGTTTAAGTCAAGCCCAATAATCAAGTCTCATTATGCCATTTATTTTTTTAGTAATTGATCTTTGTGACACTTCGATCCTCATTATGGTTTGCTTTTTGTAGGGGGGCCACAATGGGTAGATATCACGGTATCACGTGATCGACTAGGCTATCAGATGTTACACATTACTGGTCACAAAGCATTTTTGCATTGTTTTGGCCTTCAAATGATGCCCTCACCCTTTGTTGGTTAGTGAGCAGGCCAGCATTCCCCGTTGATCAAAAGTGGGGCAACGTGAAATGAAGTGTTTTGTTCAAAAACACAACGCACCGCCCAATCAGGGAATCGAACCCACGAACTAGCGATCGTGAATGCAACAGCCTGACCACTAGGCCACGCGCCTTCACAAACAGGCACACACACATGTGTGAGTGTATATATATATATATAATATATATATATATATATATATATATATATATATATTATATATATATATATATATATATATAATATATATATATATATATATATATATATATATATATAGGAGGACAAGTTTTATCAGTAAAATTACCGGAAAATCTCCCAGTAATTTCTGTTTTCCTTAACTCGTTAAGATTCTGACAAGAACAGCCTTAATCTTTTAGCTCTCGGCGCAGTAGATATTTCCCCAAATCCTAATCTACTTTCACCTCATCAGGATACTTTGTCTCTGTGATTACTGAGCTAGAAGCGAAATGTCAGAAACAGAAATAATCTCTTTGCGTGGCTAACTTTGACTAAAAGACTTAAAATAATATATCGAGATACCTTTGGGAATGCTTACGTCCACATTTCAGTTGCTCGTTCAAATTTGCTAAATCCACTAAGATCTTACCGGATAATATAAAATTAGTTGTGCTAAACAACGGCACGGTTGAAGATTGAACTGGAAATAAATATAACTCCATCCTTGTTTTCTGTTTTTAACGTTAGCAATATCATATTCAATAAAAGATTACATTTCCAGACAAGTATCGATCTGATGCCGAACAGTTGGAATAATTCTTCAATCTTAACTTTAAACTAAGACAAAATACATTATAACTTTAGTGAACTAATGTACTGCTGGACTAAAACCACCAAAAATTATCAGCAATCTAACGTTGTAGTCTTTATAGGGTGTTCGGGCTAAATTTGACGATTTTTATGTTTCCTTTTTTCAGGAACAGCTTGATGAACTGTCAACGGCATTGAAGAGCATAATGATTAAAGCTATAATTGAAAAAAAGTTAGCTGACTGAAGGCCATCTGAATACATAGATTTAAGCAAAGCTATACCTAAAACTATGTCTATCAGTGTATATACATAGGTATCACTCACGAGCGAGTAGAACACGATAGTATGTAGTGCAAAGCTACTTGTTGTAGGTACCTATGTAGCCGAAAGTAGATATAGATACCCTCTTGGCCTTGCACTCTTAACCAACTGGAAAATCAAGGATGTGACATCTGGGGAGAGAGGGAGAGCTACACCTGTACAAAGCTGATACTGAATTTCAGCTGAGTAGATTGGAGCAGCGTGAAATGATGTGCCTAACTCGAAGGACAAACGCGTCACTCGATTTGGGAATCGAACCCACGACGATATGATCGGGAGTGGTTTGGCAGGTGGACTAACCACTATGCCATATGCTTTTAGATCTTTAGGTGTAAAACTGAAAGTCAAAACCCAAGAATCTAACGACACCACGGCGGACGGACACCATAC
>NW_021823751.1:0-7500 GCF_006345805.1 Octopus sinensis | reverse complement strand
ATATATATATATAATTGCAGCGTGGAAGATGTTTATAAGCCATTTAAGAAACACACAAAAGCCGTTAGATTCACTTCAACATTTAAATTTAATTTGTCAAAATATTTTCGTCGCTTTGAGACCGCGACCTGTTGTTGAAGTGAATCTAACGGTTTTTGTGTGTTTCTTAAATGGCTTATAAACACCTTCCACGCTGCAATTGATTTCGTTCTAGCACACGATCTCAGATCAGGTCACTTGCTATGCAAGTACATCTCCGTAATATATATATATATATATATCACATGCACCGAAAAGACACTGGAATGGCTCACATACTTACTCAGAATGATCTCTTTAATGGAAGTAGCAAGCAAACCACATATTAGCAATCTCTAACATCAAAACGATTAATATCAAAATCTGACAGAATCGTTAGCACCCCAGGCAAAATGTATAGCGGCATTTCGTCCGTCTTTACGTTCTGCGTTCAAATTCCGCTAGAGTCAATTTTGCCTTCCATCATTCCGTGTTGATAAAATAAGAGCCATTTGAACACTCCCAAATTTCTGGTCTGGTACCAAAATTTGAAATCAATATCAAAATCCCCAAATCCCAAATGATCGTCTAATAGTAGAAGCACAGACATGGCTGTGTACTTAAGAAGCTCGCTTTGCAACTACGTGATTTCAAGTTCAGTCCCAGGACCGACAAATGTCTTGTCACTGAATTTAGAAGTGACGGAAACTGAGAAAGCCTTCCCGTATATCAGAAGTCGCCAAACTTTTTTTCAGATAACTGAGAGAATGATGAGCGCGGGCCGCATAACCATTTAGTCCAATACAGTAGGGAATACACAAAATATAAAGACAACCAACATATTCATTTACCAAAATGTTACCAAAGAAGGTGACATTTAGCTATTAGATAGTTATATCACACCCAGTGCGCACATATCCGAATCTCAGACTAAGCAGCAAAAAAGGTTAGTAAGATTTGTGAAATTGGTGTTTAAGATATTGGCAATATTTGCTTTGGAATTGCTGCATCTAACCAAGAGAATTGCTTTGAAATGTTCATCGATCTGCTGATTTCACATACTTCATTATTGAAAATGCTTGCTGACAGACATAAGTTGTTCCAAACACTGGTGCCATACCAGAGGCAAATGAACTCTCATTGCAGGTACTTACACAAAAAATACAGTGCGGCGGTGAATTGCCCTCGCGGGCTTTAGCTTGGTGACCCCTGCCGTATACATATGTGTGTTTTTGTGTTTGTGTTTGTCTCCCCACCACTTTGACTTGTTTACGTCCCCGAACCCTAGCGGTTCGACAAAATAGGCCGATAGAGCAAATGCCAGACTAAAAATAAGTACCTGGGTCGATCTGTTCAACTAAAACCCTTCAATGCGGTTCCCAGTCCAATAAGTAAAACAAGTAAAAGTAAAAAAATACAAGATATTTGCCTGCCAAGGTAGATTCTTTATTAACAGCTTAAAAGTAATTCTAAATTTTCATTTTCATTCACATGTGGAGGCAAAAAGGAACATTCGGAAGATTCTAGGATAGTATTTCACATAGACTGAACATACTTTCCATCTCATCTTTATTAACATTTCCCAATCTAATTCTTTGTATATTGTACCCCTCATGGTAAGTTACATATGTCTTTCTACTATCTACCTCACATAAACTTTTAGAAATATATTTAAATTTAGTTTTAAATATAATTATAGATATATTTTTCAAATGAATTTGATGTTTTAGCAGCATTTCAACGTTCAATATTAGCTAAATTTTAAACGAACAATTTCTAATCACATGAACTCTGCCTCCTAATAAGTTGCTGTTTACATTTGAAAATTCCTAAACATATTCCTCAAATAAATTATTTCGTAATTCAAGACTGGAAAATATACTTACTTTTCCCTGAAGATATCCGCAATATAGTGTTTATTACACCTATAAAAGTTACAATATTGATGATTCAAACATACTGTAGGATTGAAACATGTAGTTTTTTTTTAAATATTTTCTGGTTGTTTTCTGGATGCGGTTTTATACTTTTATACTTGTTCTTATAGGTATCTCTTTTAATTTGCATCACTTTTCTATTGTGATACAAATAAAATGAACCCAGTATCTTTTACATTCTTTCTTTTCCATTTTCTTTTATTGACTTTTTAATATGTATGTGTGTGTATATATATATGTGTGTGTGCGTATATATATATATATGTGTGTGTGTGTGTGTGTATATATATATATATATAACTACACGTATGCCGTTGGTGATTCCTTTTCCTTCTTTGGACTTTTCCCTTGCTCCTTTCCAACGAAGAGCTGGGTTTGAACATCAAACGCTTTTCTTTCACCAAGCGTCAAGCCTATGTATTTCTTGTGCACATCCTCATGTTCCTTTTTATTCACTTTTTCCGTTTATTTGAAGTGACTATATATATATACATATAGATAAAACAGCCGACAACTGATGAAGGGTCGTTCTTTGTGTTACTTGTCTTGTTTTCCATTTGTTTCTTTCGTTGTTCGCAAAAAAAATATTGTATTTCGTACTTCATGTTGTTTACGTTCTATGATGTCCTGTAGCCATATATGTATATGTATATACATATATATGTAAGTATGCACCTATATGTACGTATATATACATATATATATATATATATATATATAATATATATATATATATATATATATATATATATATATATAAGACAAGGCATAATATTGGTAATGACATTTTTCATTCTTTTTATTGTAGTAAATTTGACTTACAGAAATTCAAATTATACAATAAAAAGAAAAAAAATAATTACCATTACTTATGCTTTGTCTTATATATATACTACAATAAAAAATATGTAATGATCCTTATTTATGCTTCGTCTTGTATATCACTATGTAAGAAAATTAGTATAACTGGGAACACAACCACATTTACAATATAGAATGGTGATGAACTATAACCTTGGGCCCTGCTACAAGAATAGTTGGAGTTCTTTACTAATCTAAACAGTAGTGTTAGCCTAAACAGAGAGCGGATAAAGTATTTTGCCCAGACTGATAATCCCTCACTAACAACTCTCTCTCTCTCTCTCTCTCTCTTTCTCTCTCTCTCTTTTTCTCTTTGTGTACACACACAAGCACACACACATGTATATGGTAGGAGCATATGCATTTGCGTATGTATATAAAGTAAACTAAAAGGAACACTGTAGATTTTACATAATGTTATATGTTTTTATTTACAAATATAATCACATACTGCAGATCAAAAACTCAAACAATACAGCTAAGGTGAAGGCAAATTGCAAAATCGTGTAAACCGTAACAAATGAAATTAATCGAATAGTTAAGATAATTTAGAATTATACCAAACTTTCCATGAAATACAAGGACACTTAAAATAAAAGAGAAAAGGTTCTAGGCACAGGCGTGGCTGAGTGGTAAGAAGCTTGCTTCCTAACCATATGGTTCCGAGTTCAGTCCCACTGTATTGTACCTTGGGCAAGTGTCTTCTACAACAGCTTCGGGGCGACCAAAGCCTTGTGAGTAGATTTGGTAAACTGAAAGAAGCCCGGCATATATATATACATAGTGTGTTGTTGGGGTGCTTTGTGTTTGTATCCCACCACCGCTTGACAATCGGTGTTGATGTGTTTAAGTCCCTGTAATTTAGCTGTTCGGCAAAACGGATCGACAGGATAAGTACCGGGCTTTAAAAAAGCACTGGGATCAGTTCATTCGACTAAAACCGCTTCATGCCGAGCCCCAGCATGGCCGCAGTCACTGAAACAAGTAAAAGATAAATGTTAAAAATACCCAAATGAAGAAGAAAAGTTGGGATGATCAAGCCTAGAATGCCGGTGATACGTCTGGTTGGTTGAAACTGACCTTGATCTAATCAGCAATCACAGGAAACTTCATATAATACCACCTTACCAGTCTTATGTAAGCACACCACGTGTTAAGACATTATATTTGTATCACTTTCCCTTAAGGGAACCATGATGAATGATGTAACGTGTTTCATACAGGAAGATACCAAACAGTTCACTTCCGGGCCTATTGTCATCGTATACACGTTTATAGACTCAGAGAGTTTCAAGTGTTCACATTATTATAATATGGATGGAACCATAGATTAAATACAACTTCCTCAACTATTATAACTACATCACGTGTGGGAAGGTAATTCAGTGTAGTAGTCTCGTTATCTATATATTGGATTTTATAATATTTAGAGTATAAGAATTACATATTTGACACAAGAATGCCTTGAAACGTTTTATAATACTAAAGAGGAATAAAGGTATATTAATAAAGGTATATTATTAATTCCTTGCTTCTTCTTTCATTTGTTTCAGTCGCTGCACTGCAGCCAGCTGGGACATTGCCTTCAAGCGTTTTTGATTGAATAAATCGACATATATACTTCTTTTTCTTTTAAAGTATGATAATTATTCTATCAGTCACTTTGTGTCCAAACTGCTAAGTTACGGAGTCATAAACAAATCAACACCGGTTGTCAAGTGGTGGTGAGAAGATTAAACACACACACACACAACACACACAACCACACACAACACACACATATATATATATATATAATATATATATATATTATATATAATATGAGAGGCGCGTGGCTTAGTGGTTAGGGCATTCGGCTCACGATTGTAAGGTCGTGAGTTCGATTCCCGGCGACGCGTTGTGTCCTTGAGCAAGACACTTTATTTCACGTTGCTCCAGTCCACTCAGCTGGCAAAAAATTAGTTGTACCTGTATTTCAAAGGGCCGGCCTTGTCACACTCTGTCACGCTGAATCTCTCTGAGAACTACATTAGGGGTACGCGTGTCTGTGATTGCTAAGTCATTTGCACGTTAATTTCACGAGCAAGCTGTTCCATTGATCGTATCAGCTGGGACCCTCGTCGTCGTAACCGACGGAGTGCTCTTTATATATATATATACAAAGGAGTGCTGAAAGGTGCCTGGTTTGGCCTAAGCGAAAACACAGAAGGATCAGTTAATTATGGTTTTATTCTTCAAAATATTCCCCTCTCAGATTCACACATTTATTGCAGCGATCCCTCAGTTTCTGTAAGCCCTGTAAAAGAACTCGGAAGTTTAGGCCTCCGACCAGGCCTTTTGTGATACCCGTAAAACCAAGAACTTTTCAGCACACCCCTCGTGTGTGTGTGTGTGTGTTGTTGTGTGTGTGTGTGTGTGTGTGTGTGTGTGTATGTAGAAACAACGGGCTTCCATAACGTTTCTGTCGAGCAAATCCACTCTTAAGACTTTGGTTAACCGAGAGCTATAGTAGAAGGTGATGTGTAGTGGAACTGAACCCGAAACCCCGTAGTTCCAAAGCAAGCTTCTTAACCACTTTCTAACATTTTGGCGAATAAGAACTACGTATTTGACACAAGGCTCTGCCAAAACTTTTAACATAATACTGACAATGATAGGTATATTAATTGCCGTACAGCATAATTTTGGGGGTTTACTGAAATTATCTCCTTTTCTGAAATAATCGCATG
The DNA here is from genome assembly GCF_006345805.1 of Octopus sinensis. Lineage (NCBI taxonomy): Eukaryota > Metazoa > Mollusca > Cephalopoda > Octopoda > Octopodidae > Octopus > Octopus sinensis. The sequence goes on along the minus strand of NW_021823751.1, from coordinate 1,955 downwards.
GTGGCAATTGGGGCTAACGTCAAATGATAAGAGGAGATAATCTCGGGGACCAAAGATTCTCCATAAATAACATGACATTCCTTCCTCTAAGTCCAACCCTTTACCTCATCGTGGGTGGAAGGTTAAACGAGTGAGTGAAGGGCTATGTCATCGGGGACTTCGAATCTCTGGTTGGGCCACCCAAGGCGGACAAGTCTGACACCAATGCTAGGGCTGCAACCCGGCTAACTGGAGGGCAATGGTGATTTTTTCAGGCGGTGTCTGTTCCAGAATCCGACGGCTTTCTGGTGGCGTTGGATCGCGTCTGCAAGTATTCTACAGCGAGAAGGCGTAACACGAGGGCGACCTGCCATCGGTCGTATATGGTGGCTTACGAATACAGACGGGAACTACTTTCGCAGACTCTGACCATCTTTTGAAACTCCTATGAATTCACGTGGTGAACTCAATGGGAGCCGGCTGCCACTGGTACTCATTTTCAGCTAAGTCTACTGGAGTAACCTGGTCTAAGAATTGAACCTACCACCCTAGCCATTAAGCCACGAGCTTTCATACGCGTGCGGACACACACAGGCACACACAGATGTACGTATGTATGTAAACATGTACACAAAGGTAGACAGAAAGACAGACAGACACACATACATACATACATACATACATACATACAGACAGACGACAGACAGACAGACAGACAGACAGACAGACAGATAGATAGATAGATAGATAGATAGATAGATAGATAGATAGATAGATAGATAGATAGATAGATAGATAGATAGATAGATACTTGTATAAGGTGTCATGACAAACATGGATCTCACTATAGTGTTGTTCGACTAGCTAGACATAGCAGCCAAATCTCACTCAACTACTTTCTACCGGCTACCGTCTAAAAGGGAGAATGATCACGATTGGCATGCTTTTTGACCAGACGTCTGCTAGACCCTAGCCATGCAACGAATACACAGCGGTGGCAACAACAACAACAGCAGCATGGATTTGCTGCAATTATACACAAATAGTAAAATGACAATGCACCTGTGTGCAGTTAGTGTTGCAGATGCAATTGGCCGACTCACAACTGTCGTTGTTGTTGCAGCGGCAACTGTTGCAGCAGTTGTTTGTTTAAATCGCTTCTGTCACAGTTGTATATGGTCGGATTGATAGTTTCGAGTGCTTGTGATGGTCGTGTTGGTGGTGGCGGTGGTGGTGACGGAGGTGTTGGGGGTGGCGGCGATGAAGTAGCAAAATAGCTGGGTAGAGATGCTGTTTGTGTATTTCTTTTCTGGTTTTGCTGATCAATTTTATCGCTTGTGTTGTAGTAGCAGGAGAGATAGGTAGTAGGGGGAGTGGTGATAGTGATGGCTTCAGAACCGTCGTATACACACACACAAACACACACACACACACACACTCACACACACGCACACATATGTGTGTGTATATATATTATATATTATATTATATATATATGATATATATATTATAGTATATATATATATGTATATATGTATATATATATATATAATATATATATATGTAAGTATGTATGTATATATCGTTTTGTTGTATATCTTATGCCATACGTTGCTATTACATCATTGTCCGACATGGGGAATGTAATTATGGTAAAGACTATACTTGTTTAGGGGTTTGTAGTTAATGGAGGTTTCGTTACACACACGCGCGCGCGCATGAACACACACACACATATGTGTGTGTGTGTGTATGTATGTATATATATTATATCTTATACATACATGCATGTAATATATAAATATATATTATATATATATTATATATTCTTTTACTCTTTCATATGTTTCAGCCCAAAGGCTGTGGCCATACTGGAGCACCATCAGTGTCATCACATTTTCAGTGGCCATTCTTATGCGATTTGCTTTTGGTGAAAGAGAGAGTTCAACACCGCTACCTCTTTTGAGTTTCTTGTC
>NW_021823750.1:0-21266 GCF_006345805.1 Octopus sinensis | reverse complement strand
GTTTTCTCCGTATTGTTCGGCTGTTTTGTTGTCATACATTCTATAACACAATTAAATTTACACTGGTACATTCATTCGTTTATGCTTACGTAAGATATTGATTTACCTCCCTTTGACACACAACTACACCAACCGACCAACCGACCAACCGACCAACCGACCACCGACTGACCAACCAGCGAACTAACAAAACTTATCTAATGAAAAGCTATTGTTTTCTAATGAAAAGCTATTCTGTGTTCAATATGAAGAATAAGAATTCGTATATAAATATAGACAGACTGGCAGATAGATAGATAGATAGATAGATAGATAGATAGATAGATAGATAGATAGATAGATAGATAGATAGATAGATAGATAGATAGATAGATAGATAGATAGATAGGCAGACAGACTGAGAGACAGATGGAGAGACAGTCGGATACATACATACACACACACACACATATATATATATATAAATCTATGTATGTATGCATGCTTACATGCATGTAAGTATATATGTATGTATGTATGTATGTATGTATGTATGTAGGTAGGTATGGATGGATGGATGGATGGATGGATGGATGGATGGATGTGTGTGTGTATGTATGTATGTACAAAAAGAAGCAAATAGCAAATAAAATCGTAAGGTGAAAGCTTTCAAGAAACAGATAGAAAAGAGAAAACATAAAATCTATCTTTAGAAAGTGGCATTGCAAAAGAATTTCAATGAGTTTACTTCAAATATACAGACATAGATAATTCTATTTCAAGAAGAAAACCATTCTTTGGGGATCTCATAATGGATTACCAAACTTCTGTGTTTTGTGAGAAGGAATAATTGAAGATAGTTTCAATTCTTTACATAAAACTGTTCGTCGAGTTCCATTGACAAAAAAGACGTAAGGTGCAATAGTCTGCATACACCCAGGTGTAAAGTTAATTGCGATTCTATCTGGACATGCAATAGCCTGCAGTCAAATCTTCCTCTAACATGTTGGAAGCACTCCGTCGGTTACGACGACGAGGGTTCCGGTTGATCCGATCAAATCAACGGAACAGCCTGCTCGTGAAATTAACGTGTAAGTGGCTGAGCACTCCACAGACACGTTTACCCTTAACGCAGTTCTCGGGGATATTCAGCGTGACACAGAGAGTGACAAGGCCGGCCCTTTGAAATACAGGTACAACAGAAACACGAAGTAAGAGTGAGAGAAAGTTGTGGTGAAAGAGTACAGCAGGGATCACCACCTTCCCTTGCCGGAGCCTCGTGGAGCTTTTTTAGGTGTTTTCGCTCAATAAACACTCACAACGCCCGGTCTGGGAATCGAAACCACGATCCTATGACCGCGAGTCCGCTGCCCTAACCACTGGGCCATTGCGCCTCCACATTTCCTCTAACAACGACGTTAGCTGCAAGCCATGATTTAAGGAGACCATTTGTAGCAATATATATTTCAATGATTGGAATGGCAACCTAAAGTGCTATATGCTTTCCAGGTATGGTTGGTCACTCCTCTTCGTCAAGTGCTATTTTTAAAACAGTAGAATGCCACCACAAGTAGGCCATTACAGAATTGCTGAAGCTATTTCGCAATTGTTGTAATGGATTCACACAACAGCAGACGAAAAGGTAGCACGTGTGTTTGCTACCGAACGGAAATCGGATAACACCACGCATGTGGTACTGTATGTGTTATGTGTTTGTAAAATATATTATAAATAGGCGTAGGAGTGGCTGTGTGGTAAGTAGCTTGCTTACCAACCACATGGTTCCGGATTCAGTCCCACTGCGTGGCACCTTGGGCAAGTGTCTTCTACTATAGCCTCGAGCCGACCAAAGCCTTGTGAGTGGATTTGGTAGACGGAAACTAAAAGAAGCCCGTCGTATATATGTATATATGTATATATGTATGTGCGTATTTGTGTGTCTGTGTTAATCCCCCCAACATCGCTTGACAACCGATGCTGGTGTGTTAACGTCCCCGTAACTTAGCAGTTCGGCAAAAAGAGACCGATAAAATAAGTACTGGGCTTACAAAGAATAAGTCCCGGGGTCGATTTGCTCGACTATAGGCGGTGCTCCAGCATGGCCACAGTCAAATGACTGAAACAACTAAAAAAAATGCATAGATAGATAGATTGATTGATTCATTCATTCATTCATTCATTCATTCATTCATTCATTTGCTTGTACAAACAAGATAAATAGAACTTGATACATGAGTGTACATATTCTATTATCTCTGGTACTCAATTTATCCACCCCGAAAAGATGAAAGGTAAAGTCGACCTCGGCGGAATTTGAACTCAGAACGTAACGGCAGACGAAATACCGCTAAGCATTTCGCCCGGTGTGCTAACGATTCTTATTTCTTTATTGCCCACAAGGGGCTAAACATAGAGAGGACAAACAAGGACAGACTAATGGATCAAGTCGATTATATCGACCCCAGTGCGTAACTGCTACTTATTTAATTGACCCCGAAAGGATGAAAGGCAACGTCGACCTCGGCGAAATTTGAAATCAGAACGTAGCGGCAGACGAAATGCCGCTAAGTATTTCGCCCGGCATGCTAACGTTTCTGCCAGCACCCGCTTTGAATAATGAAAACAATCTTTTCTACAATAGGCGCAAGATCTGAATTTTGTGGGAGGAGTCTAAGCGATTATATCAAATCCAGTATTTGATAGGTACTATTTTTTTTGTCCCCGAAAATATGAAATGTAAAGCAAACCTCGACAGAATCAAAATTCAGGCCGTAAAGCCGATAGAGATTTTGTTAAGCATTTTGTTCGGCTTGCTCACGATTCTGCAAGCCCACTGCCTTAAAGAATTAAGATAATTAACACTTTCCAGTGTTAAAAGAAGAGGCCAAATATTGGGTTGTCCGGAAAGTTCGTGCCGATTTTTAAAGGAAAGTAAAAGATCAATAAATACTTGCCATTACATTTTTAATCAACCAAATATGAACCATTTTGTTGCACAATGCGTCGCCATCTTTCCTTTAACTTAAAAATACCCTCTTCCCAGAATTGAGGTGGTTTCATGGCAAAGAATCCAAGGTATCTTTTTACGTCGTCCAAGGAATTTTAATTTTTACCATTAAGACTATTCTGCAGAGACCTGAATAAGTGGGAATCCGAAGGAGCAATATCTGGTGAATATGGAGGGTGGGGTAAAACATCCCAGCCAAGCTGCAGCAATTTTCGTCTGGTTCCCAAAGCATCAAGTAGCGAAAATGAACTTTCTTATCTTCCTTTTTAAAGGGTTACAGAATTAACACAGGTTATAGGAACATAAGCCTTCTTCCACGAAAAGATAGCTTAAACTGTGCTCTAAATGGAGGTGTAGTCAAATCCTATTTTATGGACTCAACTATGTTCTAAAATAAATCGAAAGGTAAGTTACTATAAATCAGCACGAACTTTCCGGACAACCCAATACATTGGAAAGCAGATAGCACTTTGAAGTTAATATTTTAACAATTGAAATAAATCTGCGCTAACGGCCTCCAAAGATTCGTACATAATTACGATGTTAGAATATGTGATTCCAAATTATTGCACGTCCAGATACGATTGTAATAAACTTATAAACAGGCGCAGGAGTGGCTGTGTGGTAAGTAGCTTGCTAACCAACCACATTGTTCCGGGTTCAGTCCCACTGCGTGGCACCTTGGGCAAGTGTCTTCTGCTATAGCCCCGGGCCTACCAATGCCTTGTGAGTGGATTTGGTAGACGGAAACTGAAAGAAGCCTGTCGTATATATGTATATATATATATGCGTGTGTATGTGTGTGTGTTTGTGTGTCTGTGTTTGTCCCCCTAGCATTGCTTGACAACCGATGCTGGTGTGTTTACGTCCCCGTCACTTAGCGGTTCGGCAAAAGAGACCGATAGAATAAGTACTGGACTTACAAAAGAATAAGTCCCGGGATCGATATGCTCAATTAAAGGCGGTGCTGCAGCATGGCCGCAGTCAAATGACTGAAACAAGTAAAAGAGTAAAAGAGTAAAGAGAGAGTTGAATATATCGAGAGACTATTGAATGTTAGGTCTCTTAGTCAATGGAACTCAACGAACAGTTTTGTGTGAAGAATTGAAACTTTATTTAATGATGCCTTCTCACAAAACATTGAAGTTTGGTAATCCACAATGAGATCCCCGAAGTATGACTTACTTCCTGCAATAGAATTATCTACGTCTGTATATCTGAAGCAAATTCTTTTGACAGCTTCACTTTCTAAAGATAGATTTTAATCTTGTCTCTTTGATGACTCTCATTTGAATATAGACTGTTTCGGTTTTTGTTTATTATACACATATGCAGATATTTATATATGCACATGCATACATAGACATACGCGCACGCAGACGCACATACACACACACACACACACATATGTATATATGTTACTTTTCTGCCAATTAAAATTAGACCATCATATGTAGGCACATACACAGGTAGATAGATAGATAGATAGATAGATAGATAGATAGATAGATAGATAGACAGACAGACAGACAGACAGATAGATAGATAGATAGATAGATAGATGATAGATAGACAGACAGGGACAGACAGACAGATAGATAGATAGATAGATAGAGAGATAGATAGATAGATAGATAGATAGACAGAAAAGACAGACAGATAGATAGATAGATAGATAGATAGATAGATAGATAGATAGATAGATAGATAGACAGACAGACAGACAGACAGACAGAAGATAGATAGATAGATAGATAGATAGATAGTAGATAGATAGATAGATAGACAGACAGACAGATAGATAGATAGATAGATAGATAGATAGATAGATAGATAGATAGATAAGATAGATAGATAGATAGATAGATAGATAGAAGGACAGACAGACAGACAGATAGATAGATAGATAGAGATAGATAGATAGATAGATAGATAGATAGATAGAATAGATAGATAGATAGATAGATAACTTTCTTTTATTAGCCACACAGGGCTGAATACAGAGGGGACAAATACAAATGCAGAGCTTTTCTTTTCGAGGGTGGAAAAAAATAAAAAATGTAAGATTGCGATCAAAAGGATCGAGAGGAGGAAAAAAAAGGAAAAAAAAGGAAAATCGTGTATCACAGAAATAATGGTGTAAACATTGATATAACAAGATTGGGTTCATCCGTGGGAAGAAAAGCCTACAGAAAAGACCACGGGACCCCAGTCAGGGAGGAAATAAACACATGAGGTCAAAAATGCTCTCTTCTTTCTTTTTTACGATCTACAGGATCATGCTCAAAATGGTTTCGTTACTAGCACGCACCATCTTTGCAACATTCACCCATCTTTTTTTGAATCTTTCGCGAGACAAAACTTCCCTCTCCATTCTCACCTTCCTTTTCAAGTGGTACTTGAAAAAGTTGATGAGCGATTGGCCAGAGAGGTAAGTGTTTGTCTCTAATCCTTTCGCTCGAGTCCACCACACACATTCTTTCACCATGGCCACCAGTACGATGAAAACTGCCTTGCCTTCCCGGTTGAGGGAAGGGGGCGGAGCAATTCTCACGATAGACTCGGCCGATAGGCGGATTCGTCCCACACGTGACAGCAGCCGTTCGGCATAAGCCCACAGGTCGGAAATGGTTGGACATTGCACGAGTGCGTGCAGAACGGTTTCGTCGCTCTGACCGCATCTCGGGCAAGTCGGTCCAGTGTGTCTGGAACCGTGTCTGTAGAGCTTATCCCGAACAGGTAATGCTTCTCGATAGCACTGCCAGGCCAGGGATCTTTGGTGATTGTTCATAGGTCCCGCCCGAAAGTTGTCCTGAACAGGCGGGTCAGGTGTTCCTCGTCGACGCCCAGACTCTGCCCGAGTTCGTCGTCGCACCTCCCCTCCACTAATCCTCTATAGAATGCCTTTGTTGTGATGGAGTCGCACAAGTTCGATCCCGGACGGCAGAGTTGCTTGAGAGCAACGCGACACTCGCGGTGCCATTCGCCTAGCCTCGGTCTCTGCTTGATCCATGACTGTAGTTCGTCCAAGGAGACGAGCTGCGGGAAAGCGCGCCGCACAAAAGGCGACCACCCCTGTTCACCGTTGTCTATGAAGCGCCGGAGATGTCGCAGTCTCAGCGCATGTCTGCGCATCATCAACCACGGCATGCCCAGCCCTCCATTTAGCGGGTGTTGGCAGCAAATGGATCGCCTAACCATCGGAACGTTTCCCTTCCACAAGAAGCGGAAGAGTATGCGTTCCAGTTTGGTGATGGTAGGGTCGGGACAAGGCACGACGGTCAGACGATACTCGATGACGGATGCGATGTACGCGTTCGCCACCTCCGCCCGACCTTTTAGGGATAGCTTTCTCTCAGTCCATTTCTGGGTGAGAGTAGCCACCCTAGTCGTTATCTCGCCCCAGTTCTTCTCCATTTGGAGGTCCGGACCGAACCAGACCCCGAGCAATTTAACCGGTCCGTCCGTCCAGCGTCCCACGATGGAGACGCTGTTGGACGGCATGGGCTTGCTTCTCCAGGTGCCGAGCCGCAAGCCCACTGACTTTTCCCGGTTAATTTTTGCTCCCGTTACCGCTTCGTATTCTTTCAGTGTCTCGCCGACCAGCTCGATGTGCTCGTAGCTCGACACTATGACGGTGACGTCATCCGCGTATGCAGACACGCTCCTCCCCCGCATCCCAGCTCTCGTGGGATGCCCCTCAGCGTCGCCAGTTTCCGCAGTAGTGGCTCAAGAGTCAGTACATACAGCAGCGATGAGAGGGGGCATCCCTGACGAACCGAACGCATGATGTTAAAAGGTCTGGATAGATGACCATTTACGCGAACTACTGAGCGGATGCCGCTGTATAAGGCAGCGATCCAACCGCGGAAAACTGGACCGAAACCAGCCGCTTTGAGGACAGCCTCCAAGTAGTGATGGTCTACCCTATCGAAGGCTTTTGATTGATCCAAATTGATCAGCGCCCCACCCATGCCAGGATTTTTAACTACCCTGTCTATGATGTAGCGCATCAGATGGAGGTTGTCATGAATACTTCTACCCGGCACGGCGCATGTTTGCGCCTTGTCGATTAGTTTCTTGATGACAAGCGCCAACCTCTCGGCTAACACCTTGGCCAAAATTTTCAAATCTGCGTTGAGCAGAGTGATGGGCCTGAAATTATCTATGACGTCCCCCTTGTTTGGGTCTTTCTTGATCAGTGCCACTGCTCCTCGCTTTACAAAAGCAGGAATACTCCCGTTCTGCTGCCAGTTGCAGTAGACAGCTGCCAAGACGCCTCCAAACAAGTCTGGCATATGAAATAAAATTCGTAGGGCAGACCATCCAAGCCTGGTGACTTGTCTCTCGCGCAGCCTACCATCGCATCTGTACATCCGCAGCTGTGATAGGCTTTTCACAAGACTCCACCTCCCTTGCTGAGAGTCGTGGCAAGGCATGCAGGTAGGCACTAAAGTCCACTCTGCTTTCTGACTCACCACTTGTCCCAAACAGTTGGGTGAAGTGTTGTTGAAAAACCCCACACATCCTTTTAGGCTCGAGCAATTCGCGCCCCTGTTCATCTATAAGAGACTTGATGGTGGCTCTGTTGCCTCGTTGCGTCTCCACCACTCGGCCTCTTGGGCGGCTCCAACTCCTTCGTTCCTCAGAGCACGCATCCTAGCTCTGACAACGCATCCCTCGTGTTTGGCGTTGAGGTGTTGGTCGAGGGCCAATCTCGCCGCCAGTACGTTGGACGCGATGCCAGTTCTAAGTGCCTCTTCTAAAACCTTAACTAATTCTCCCTCTATTCTATTTCGGTCTAATGCTAAGGCTCTACTGTATCTGACTGATTCTGCTTTAATCGCTTTTTTTAGGGCATACCACCATCTGTTGTTGATGATGGTACCCGTCAAAGCTCTCTTAACTAATGTGCTGATCCGGTCCCTGTAAACCTGTCGTGCTGTAAAAGACGCGTTCAGTTTCCAGTAACCAGGACCCTGCCTATGTGTCTTATCTAAGTCAAGTGTACAAGTCACAAACTTGTGATCTGTGTAACTGACTATATGAAATTGTGGACAACCTACACTATTTTTATCTATTGTCCTACAGAATACTCTGTCTAAGTATGATCTGGACGACCCGATGCGGTTACTCCATGTCCACATTGGCACATTCGGGTGGTCCAGTCGGTACCTGTCAGACAGTTGGAAACGTCTGAGCAGGTCTTTGAGGCATTTGCATCCCCTTCTATTGCTATCTCTGCCCACGTAGTCTAGATGCGTGTCCAGGGTGGCATTCCAATCCCCCACTAAAAGTAAAGGACGAGACGTTCCCATGAAAGACTCTAGACGTCGAAAGAAATCTGGTCGGCCTGTTAAGGACGGAGCATAAACTGCTATCAGTCGAAAAGCACACTCATTGCTGCCATCGACATCCAAAACGACCAGCCTACCCTCCGGGTCTAGGAAATTTGCTCTTACTTTGAGATCCAGACTCTTCCGGATAAGCACCGCGGTGCCCCTCCGCCCATTCTCGGTAGACACGGAGAAAATAAATGTTGAAATGTGTACCGAAAATGTGCTGGAGTGCCCGCAAGCTGTGGAGTCTGGTCTCACTGATGGCTATGATATTCAGATTTAGTGACTTGATGTCATTTAACAGGTAGCCTTGTTTCCAAGGCGACCCCAAGCCACGTACATTTATACTACCTATTCTGAGCATGTTCCGATAAAAGTGCTAAGAGGAAAAGGAGAGAGAAAAGGTTACTTGTTTTTTGAAAGTTCTTTGTCTTTCACCTCACGGTCTTCTTCTATGAGGCTTTTATACAGTTTTTTCGATGAGTACTTTTGAAATCTCCCTACTGCATCAGGGTAAAGAGATTTCAGGGTGCTGTATGTGTTCTGTGTCACGTGTATTATTTTAATGTGTTGTGGTGGTGTTGTATGTGGGTGGTTACTTGTTTTTATGTCGTTTTCAGTAATGTTAGTGTTTGACCTAATGTGTTCCATTAGGTCGTGGTTGTTTGTGTTTATGGCTGTCAACATTTTTGGGGGGTTTGATGATGGTGTGTTTGTGTTGATGTGTGTGTTTTCTGTGGATGTTTTTGTTTCGGGAGTGGTGTATCTTCCCGCTTTGTTTGTTATTTTTTCTTTTCTTTTTTTCCCCTTTTTCTTCTCCCCCCTGTGGCTATTTGCCAATCTTCCGTGTCTTCTTCGTCTAATGACAGATCAGACGAATCGGAGTCTGGAAGAGGGAAAGAATTGGGGTCTATTGTCGACTGTGTTGGTTTTGTTGTTGGTGTTGGTTGGTGAGCGTTTGGTTGTGGTGTATGCGGTTTTGGATGTGGGGTTTGGGTATTTTGTGTTTGAGTGATTGTGGGTATTGTTGTGTTGTTTAGGGTCTCATTTTGTGGGGATTTGGAGTTGTAATTGTTTCTTCATTTTTGCTGGGTGTCTTTTTGGCAGATGTCCTTGGTTTGGGAGTTGGTATATTCTTGGTTGTTGTTGTTGGTGATGCTGCTTCTGTTCTTGGTGCTGCAGTTGGTGTGGTTGTTTGTTTGGTGAGGTTTGTTCCTGCAAAAAGTGGTGTGGGTAGTAAACCTTGTTTATTTGTTTTTGTTTCCGGCTGCTGTTGTTGTTGCTGTTGTTTTCTTGCGGCAGATTTGCAGTCTTTTTTGAGGTGTTGCTCACTGCCGCATATGTAGCAACGTGGTCTTCTGCCATCGACGACCACATATAACTTGTGGTCGTCTGATACACATATCTGGGGGGTATTTTTTTTATATCCTCATGATGTATATGTAGAAGAAATTCTATTTTTTGTCCCACCCAGTTTTTATGCTCTGTGACTGTGGTTTCCAAAATAGTATAATCGCCATTTTTACGCATAAGGCCTTTACAAGCCATAGACTATTGGCTATTTGGGGACATTGTTTAGAGTGATCTTAGTCACTTTCTGTCCCCGATAGCTTGGTGTAAGTTGGAGTTCATCTGAGTGAAGAGTTAGCGTTGAGAAATGTCTAGCTAACTCTTCGGTGTGAAAACAACTTGTATGTGGGCAAATTTGTTCCACCAGGTTACATATTCTTTGTGATCCCAGATGGGTTTCAAGCACTTCTCTATTTTGCTTGTGTTGGCCTTCTCTGGGATTTTTGTTTTTTGTTAACTATTTTATAAATGATTGTTCGTCTTTTTTCATTTTCCAAATATCTTCTGGTATGTTTATTTTTACTATACCTTCTGATTCTGTTATTTTGATGTTCGTGTCCTGTATTTGTTGAGCCGTAAAGTATATTGTTGTTTTTTTTCTTTAATCGCCTCAGCGAAATTTGTTGTTGTTTTGTTATTGTTGTTGCTTGTGGTGATGTTGTTGTTGGCTGCAGTTTGTAAAATTGGTGTTTGGTTCGATCGTGCTAGTAGGAAGGGGTGGAAAATTGCCTGCGTACTTTAGTCCTGCACTAGGGCAAAATTCGACATTTCGTTTGCTTGTCGTCGTTATTTTTTCACTTGTTGGTGATGGAGTGAGCAGTGGTTGAAGGGAATTGTTGTTGTCGTCGTTGTTGTTGTTGTTATTGTCGTTCTTGGTGACGGCGGTGGTGTTGGTAGTATTAGTAGCATTGACGGCACGGTCTTTGGTGGCGGTGATGGTGATGTTGTTATTGGTGGCGATATCTTTAGTAGGGATAGCAGTTTTAGTAGCAGATTCTGCCATGGTGTTGGTGGTGGTGGTGGACTCACTGATGGTGTTGACGGTGCTTGGCCTTGCGACCTTTGGTTTGTATTTGTTGCTGTTGGTGGTGGTGGAGTTGTCAGGTTCGGCGTATGCTAACAGAGCATCCTGTTTTTCTGTTTCTGCGTCACGCTTCACTTGCAACTCAGCCTCGTGGTGGCCAGTGGCCATTTTGGAAATAAAATGGCTAAATGAAACCACGAAGGCTATGAGAATTTTTTCTTTTAAATTTTGCCCAAGGGGCAAAATTTTGTGTCGATATTTATCAAAGGTTTACAGTGGATGTTGTTGCACAACTTTTAAGCAAAAATGTTTTGTCAATATACACTTTTAAATAGTCAAAAAAATGATTACCTTCGGAGCTGAAACGACATCACATCCGTCAGAGAGATAGATAGATAGATAGATAGATAGATAGATAGATAGATAGATAGACAGATAGATAGATAGATAGATAGATAGATAGATAGATAGATAATAGATAGATTAGAGATAGATAGATAGATAGATAGATAGTAGATAGATAGACAGATAGAAGACAGATAGATAGATAGATAGATAGATAGATAGATAATAGATAGATAGATAGAAGACAGACAGACAGACTATAGTAGATAGATAGATAGACAGACGACAGACAGACAGACATATAGAAGATAGATAGATAGATAGATAGATAGTAGATAGATAGATAGACAGACGACAGACAGATAGATAGATAGATAGATAGATAGATAGATAGATAGATAGATAGATAGATAGATAGATAGATAGAATAGATAGATAGATAGATAGATAGACAGACAGACAGACAGACAGATAGATAATAGATAGATAGATAGATAGATAGATAGATAGATAGATAGATAGATAGATAGATAGATAGATAGATAGATAGATATTCATTTATGTGAGTTTCTGTGTGCTGTATAAAAAAAGAATATATATATATTCATGGTGAGGTATAGTTTAATTAGCACTAAAGTTACAAAAGATGCTCCAAAGTTAAACGTTTCTTGTATCACAATTTTTGGGTTGTATGTATGTGTAAATATACATATATATATATATATATATCGAAGTGATTTTACTACTACTATTATTTTTTTTACTATAGTCATTTCTTAAATATAGCCACGAAACACGTGTCGTTATTCTACCAAATATATATGTTTTACTTATTATTTTACACATTTTTATCATCGGATATTATTGTACTTATATTTAATATTTCTATATATGTAATTTTCTAGATGGTGTAATTTAATGTTCATTTTGAATTGATAAAAGGTGTTTTTTCTAATTTCTATATATATATATTCATATTTTGTGAAATTTGATTTAGTATTTCTAATTGAGTTTTTCCCTGTTAGGAATAATATTCCCCAGATTATATGATTATTATTATTTTATGATTATTATTATTATTATTATTATTATTATTTTCATATATATATATATATATATATATATTACTAGTAGACATCTAGGTATCGGGAAGTAATTTTTGGATCCTCATCCCCACCTTTTCACGTTTCATAACTAGTCTGAGACCCTTTTTTTTATATTATATGAAGCACCGTTACTGGTTTTTGTATTGTTTTTAACAGAAAGAACTTCTGCACAATATATATATATTTTTTAGAAAATCTTGGAAATTGTGAAAAGAGAAAAATTATAAAAAGCCTCACACAGATTAATCATTATCTTATTCTGTGATTATTATAAAATAAGTAGATAAAGAATTATTGGAATATTGTGATTTTTCTATTAAGATAGATGAAGCATTGTGGAAAAAATTGAGAGCGTTATTAAATAAATACAAGATATTTTAACCAATATTCGCTTGTACATCCAATTTGTGTTGAAGATTTATTAAGTAAATAAATAGTTCAAAAGAATTACCTTGATTCAGAAAATATGTACGAATTGAATAGCAATCGCGATGAGCAAACGTAGCTGAGTGATACGAAGTTTGTTTTCCAGCCACATGGTTCTGGGTTCAGTTCCATTGCGTGTGACCTTGGTCAAGTGCTTTCTACTATAACCACAGCCTGACCAAAGCCTTGTGAGTGGATTTGGTAGATGGAAATTGAAAGAAACCCTCCATATATTCGTGTGTGTGTGTGAGTGTGTGTGTGTCTTTGAGTTTATTGACCAGCCCCGCTTGACATCTGCTGTTGTCGTGTTTACAGGCCCGTAACCTAGCGGTGCGACTAAAGAAATTCTAGAACAAGTACCAGGTTTCAGAAAAAAATTTATTTGTACTAGGGTCGAATCGTTCGATTACAATTCCTCGAAGCGGTGCCCCAGAATGACCGCAATCTAATGCCCGAAACAAGAAAAACAAACACAAAGATGGATGTTGTTAAGAGACTATCCCTTCAATCACGTGGTTCCGGATTCATTAAACTGTGCAGCCTCTTGGATAAGTGTCTTCTACTAAATCTACTAAATCTTCTGGACGGCCAATGTCTTGAGAGTTAATTTGGCAGAGGCCCATGTCTGTCTGTTTGTCTGTCAGTATGTATGTATAAATGTATGTATGTTTCATATATTATATGTATGTATGTATGTATGTATGTATGTATGTATGTATGTGTGTGTGTGTGTATGTATGTATGTATGTATGTATGTATGTATGTATGTATGTATGTATGTATGTATGTATGTATGGACTCCTAGCCTTTGTAAGGGCATCCTTCTAGAAGGTAACTCTGGTAACTGGTATAACTCCGACATAAAACCTGCGGCTCAGTGGTTGCCGATGATGTTGACTTGTTCTTCTTTTCGGATTATGGCTGCTGTTGCTTAGTGAGTGGGATTGACTCAGAGCACAGCCTTTCCTCACTTTAAAAAAAATCTTCTTGCACAGACATTGCACGATAACAACATTGATTAAGCTTCGTGCAATGGCCATAATCGATAACGAGGGGGCAGCCACCATGTATGTATGTATATATATATATGTATGTATGTATGTATGTATGTGTGTATAAGGAGTTTTAACTGGAGTGGAAAAAATATTGGGACTTTTAACTCTTGAGGTTAATATGTAGTGAATTGTATTAACTTGGTCTCAGTTCGGGATTGACTGAGCAGATCTTAGGTCAAAGCATTTCCCGAGACTATATTGTCAAATGGCTCCTTCCTTTTTGTAAAATGTATTGTTTGGTTTGAGATTTGGCACCTTTTATCGCGTGGTAAATGTCCACATGACGGTTTCCGATTTATCCCTACAGGTGGTGATAATGTCGATTGGCATTGGCAACAACAACATTATTTAATGTCCCCGTTATTTCTTTTTTTTTTTTGCAAGACGGTAATACGTAATTTAAGGAAGATTTTATAGCTCTCGGGAGCCAAATGACTACATGAAAGTTCCTGGATTTTGCCTGCTTGCATCATTGTCCTTGCGGTGAAATTTACCTGGAGTGGGTTGACCTGGCTCCGACCAACGGGTTCGCCACATCTCTCACGAATGTTGACCACATCCGAGTGGAGGCACAAGGCCTAATGGTTAGAGCAGCAGACACGCGGTCGAGGGATCGCCGGTTCGAATCTCAGACCGGGCGATGTGTGTGTTTATGAGCGAAACACCTAAGTTCCACGCGGCTCCGGCAGAAGGTAATGGCGAACTTCTGCTGACTCTTTCTCCACAACTTTCTATCACTCTTTCCTCCTGCATCTTGCAGCTCACCTGCGACGAACCGGCTTCCCGTCCAGGTGGGGAACGTATACGCCAAGAAACCGGGAAACCGGCCCTTATGAGCCAGGCATGACTCGAGAAGGAACAAAACAAACAACATCCGACGGTCGGCCGCAATCGAGGTTGTTTTCTGCCTGCGCTCCACAAATCCAGCTTGCAATTTTAACAAATGCCCCACTGCGAGAGCCAGCGCATCGGATAACGCAGATGCTGTAGACTGTTGTCGCCTTTCGCTGTTGAGGTATAGAGTTCATGTTCGGGATTTTGCCTACAGGTGGCGATAATAATTCCTTCCTTTTATTGTGAGAGGGAACTGCATGATTTAAGGGAAATTTTCTGGTTATTTCTCGCGAGTCAAATGACTACCTGAAAATTTCTGAGTTTTACCGAGGTGGTGATAATGTCGGTTGTATTTGACAATGGATGCTAGCGTAAAAATAATGAATGGTATGTTGGAGAGAGAGAGAGAGAGAAAGAGAAAGAGAGAGAGAGGTAGAGAGAGGGAGAGAGAGAAGAGAGAGAGAGAGAGAGAGAAGAAAAATGTCAGAGATACCCTAAGAGAAATACATAAATACTTACAAAGACAAAGGCGGATGGCCAAAAGGAAGCGACGTACATACAAACAGACAGATAGGCAAACAGACAGATAGACAGACAGACAAACTAGCAGATAGATAGATAGATAGGAAGTCATGTGAGCAGGCGGGGCAGGATGAGAGCAGGAAGTCCAGCAAGAGAACAACGTAACATTGTATTGTGAATATAATGGATATTTTGTGACAGCTATGGCTGGAAGGTTAAAACCGGAATTTTATTATAACTTCTAACATATAATTTAGAGTGGAATTGATCTTGTTACGCTGAAGGATTTACTTGATAACCAGTTGAGATTAGCATAATTGGTGATATGTGAGACGACCAATGCCTTGGAACATGTCTACCACAGACAAATGGTCAACCTCTGGCGATGCTATAATGAGATAAAGCATGCAACTCTGTGAAATTCTTTGTATGTATGTATGTAAGTATGTATGTGTTTTACATACAGATATATACATATATATATATATATATATATATATATATATATATATATTATGTATGTATGTATGTATGTATGTATGTATGTATTATATATATGTATGTATGTGTATATACATACAGATATTATATATGTATGTTTTATATATATATATATATATATATATATATACAAGCATATATATATATAAACATACACATGCATATTTGTGTATGTGTGTATATATATATATATGTGTGTGCATTTCTACATACATTTATATATAACTATATAATTATTATATAACAATAATATATACATACACACACATATATATATACATGAATACATGCGCTTGAGTTTAAGCAAGAGGAAAAGTGGACATATACATACACACACACACGCACGTACCCTACACACACACGCATGTACCCCCCCCACACACATATATATATATATATATATATCTATATATATATATATATATATATATATAGTGTTGTGTTGTCGGTATCGAGATTATTCCATGCTACTAGATTTACTTGTATGGTAGTATTTTAGATTGTGCTCTGAGTAGCATCAGAATATTCTAAACTCTACCATATAAAGGGGTGTGTATGCGTCTATCTATGTACCCACATATATGTATGTATATATGTATGTATAGAAACAGAACGAGAGAAAGAAGTGAAACATATAGATATGTTTCTTTATTAGCCACACAGGGCTGCACACAGATAGAACAAATTACAAGGTAGGGCTTTTCTTTTGAAGGTTTAAAAAAAAAAAAAAAAAAAAAAAAAGGAAGGGGGAGTTTCGATCAAAAGGGATCGTAAAAGGAGAGAAAGAGGACAAAAAAAAGGGGGGTTAAAAAAAAAAGGGGGAGAGGAAAAAAAAAATTGATCAATAGGGATCGTTATCACAGAAATGTCAATATGAAGTGTAAAGGGGAGGACAGGTGAGTTTACCCGTGGAAAGAAAAGCCTACGGAAAAGACCACGGTAACCTCGGTCAATGAAGTCACAATCTCGGGCAGGTCGGCCCCGTGTTTCTCGAGCCGTGTCTGTAGAGCTTATCCCGAACGGGTAGCGCTTCTCGGTAGCACTGCCAGGCCAGGGATCTCTGGAAGTGTCCATGGGCCCTGGCCCGAAAGTCGTCCTGAACAGGCGGGTCAGGTACTCCTCGTCGACGTCCAGGTTCGCCCCGAGCTCGTCGTCGTACCTCCCCTCCACTAAACCCCTATAGAATGCTTTGGTTGTGTTGAAGTCACTTAAGGTCGACCCAGGACGGCAGAGTTGCTTGAGAGCAACGCGACACTCGCGGTGCCATCGCCCTTCCTCGGCCTCTTTTTGATCCACGACTCGCAGTTCGGTCATGGAGACGAGCTGCGGGAAAGCGTGCCTCACAAACGGCGACACACCTGTTCACCGTCGTCTAATAGAGCCAGAGATGTCGCAGTCTCAGGCGCGTGTCTGCGCATCATCAACCACGGCATGCCCAGCCCTCCTTTTAAACGGTGTTGACAGCAAATGGATCGCCTGACCATCGTGAGACGCATCTTTCCACAAGAAGCGAAAGAGGATGCGTTTGTAGTTTGGTGATGGTAAGGGTCGGGACAAGGTACGACGGTCAGCGGTAGTAGATGACGGACGCGATGTACGTGTTCGCCACCTCCGCTCGACCTTTTAGGGACAGTTTCCTCTCGGCCCATTGCCGGGCGAGAGTGACCACCCTACTCGTTATCTCGTTCCAGTTCTTCTCCACTTGGAGGTCCGGACCAAACCAGACCCCGAGCAATCAACCGGGGGCCGTCGGTCCAGCGTCCCACGACGGAGGCGCTGGTGGACGGCAATGGGCTTGCTTCTCCAGTGCCTAGTCGCAAGCCCACTGACTTTTCCCGGTTGATTTTCGCTCCTGTCACCGCTTCACCGCTTCGTAGTTTTTCAGTGTCTCGCGCCCGACCAGCTCGATGTGCTCGTGGCTAGACACTATGACGGTGACGTTCGTCCGCGTATGCAGACACGTTCGTCCCGCATCCCAATTCTCGCGGGATGCCCCTTAGAGTCGCCAACTTCCGCAGTAGTGGCTCAAGAGTCAATACGTATAGAAGCGCCGAGAGGGGGCATCCCTGACGGACCGAACGTGCAATGTCGAAAGGTCTCGATAGATGTCCATTTACGCGAATTACCAAACGGATGCCTCTGTACAAGGCAGCTATCCAGCCGCGGAAGACGAGACCGAAACCAGATCGCCGTCCGCAGCTTCTACTGTGCCCCCAAGTATCGATGGTTACCCTATCAAAGGCTTTCGATTGATCAAGGTTGATCAGGGCCCCACCCATGCCAGGTTCGTTAACTGTACCCTGTCTATGATGTAGCGCATCAGATGGAGGTTGTCATGGATGGTCCGGCCTGGCACGGCGCATGTTTGCGCCTTGTCGACCAGTTTCTCGATGACAAGCGCCACCTCTTGGCTAGCACCTTGGCCAAAATTTTCAAGTCTGCATTAAGCAGAGTGATGGGCCTAAAGTTATCTATTACATTTCCCTTGTTTAGATCTTTCTTCAGCAGTGTTACGGCTCCTCGGCTCACAAAACAAACCAGATGGCTCCTCCCGTTTTGCTGCCAGTTGGCAGTACACCGCCGCCAAGAGATCTCCAAACAAGTCTGGCATACAATTGTAAAGCTCGTAGGGTAGACCATCCAGTCCACACTCGGTATTTGTCCCTCGAGCATTCTGTCCCATCGTAGTCCGAATCGATCGCACTCCGCCCGCACTTCCGCCTTCGTGGATGGCAACTTCGTGCAGCACACCCTGCCTTTCTTGTCGAGAGTCGTGGTAGGCTATGTAGGTAGGCACTGAAGTCCCCCCTACGTTCTTGCCCTCCACTCGTTCCGAACTCGGACAAAATGCTGCTGAAAGGCCTCACACATTTTACTTGGCTCGAGCAATTCGCGCCCTTTTCATCTACCAGTGACCGAATGGTTGGCTTTGTTGCCCTGTTTGCGCCTCTGGCCACCCGGGCCTCTCTCGCGGCTCCAACACCTTCGTTCCTTAGAGCACGCATCCTAGATCTGACAGCACATCCTTCGTGTTTGGCGTTGAGTGTTGGTTGTGGGGCCAACCTCGCCGCCAAAACGTCGGATGCGATGCCGCTTCTAATTGCCTCTTCTAGCTTCTTAACTAGCTCACCCTCTACTTCTATTTCTATCTATGGCTAGTGCTTTGCTGTACCTAATCGCTTCTTTCTGCTTTTACTGCTCTCTTGAGGGCAAACCACCATTTGTTGTTGATGATGGCCCCGTCAAAGCCCTCTTTACTAGTGTGCTAATCCGGTCTCTGAAACTTGTCTCGATGGGAAAGACGCGTTTAGTTTCCAGTATCCGGGACCCTGCCTAAGTGTCTTACCTAAGTCTAGCGTACATGTCACAAGTTTGTGATCCGTGTAGCTGACTATGTGAAATTGTGGACATCCTATGCTATCTCTATCTACTGTCCTACACAGTATCCTATCTAGATACGATCTCGACGACCCTATGCGGTTGCTCCATGTCCACGTTGGCGCATTCGGGTGGTCTAGTCGGAACCTTCAGACAGTTTGAAAGCGTCTGAGCAGGTCTCTGAGGCATTTGCATCCCCGTCTATTCTTATCTCTACCCACGTAGTCTACATGCGTGTCCAAGGCAGCATTCCAATCCCCCACTAAGAGTAAGGACGAGACGTTCCCAAGAAAACTTCTAGACGTTGAAAGAAATCCGCCCGACCTGTTAAGGGCGGTGCGTAAACTGATACGAGTCGAAAGCGCACCCATTGCTGCCTCGACATCCAGGTCGACCAGTCTACCCTCCGGGTCTACGAATATTGTCCTTACTTTGAGATCCAGACTCTTGTGAAAAGTACCCGCGGTGCCACTACCGCCCATTCTCGGCAGACAGGGGGGAAAAATGTTGAACTGTCCGCCAAACATGGTCTTTAGGGCCCGCGGATTGTGGAGTCTGGTCTCGCTTATGGCTATGATGATTTCTAACTTATGTGACTTTATGTCATTTAAGAGGTACCCTTGTTTCCAAGGGGACCCAAGCCACGCGCATTTACACAACCAATCTTGATCATAGTTCTAAGGAATTAGAATACAGAGGGTTACTTACTGCTCTCGAAAGTTTTTGCTTTCTCCTCTCCGTTTGGTTTGTCCTCGAGAAGATCCCAGTACAGTTTCTTTGTGGGATATTTTGGCATTTACCAACCGCACTGGGGAAAATGCCTTTGAGTGTGTGGTGCAGACTTTGGAGATGTGTAATATTTTGATTTGGTCTGGTGGTGTTGTGTATGGGTGGTTGTTTTTTTTTTATTCATCTTTCTGTTATGTTTGTTTTTTTGGATGTATTCCAGCAAATTTGTGTTTTTGGTGTCTATGGCTGTGAGTATGTTTGCTGTATATGTTTTTGTGGTGTTGGTGTTGCTGTTGTTTGCGTTGGGTTTTGAAATGTCTTCGGGAGATGTATTTCCCCCTGCTTTGTTCGTGTTTGCATTTGGTTTTTTGTTTTGTTTCTGCTCTTTTATTTCCTTCTTTTTTGTGTAGCTATTTGCCATTCCTCACTGTTTCGTCTTCCGACGAAATTTCTGAGGAATCAGAAGGGGGTAGGGGTATGTTGTGGGCTTCTATGTATGTCTGTGTAAGTGGTTGTGTTGTTGTTTTCGTGTTGTTGGTTGTTGATTGTTTGTGTGTGTTGAGTGCGGTATAAGGGATGGGGGATCAGTTTGTGTGTGTTTTTTTCTTTGTTCTTCTGTTCCTTTGGTTTTGCTGTTGTGGTGGTGTTGGTATTTTTTCAGGTGTTAGTGGTTTTTGGTTGATGACGGATTAGCTTGGTGTGCTTCTCTTGTCGTCTTCTGTGTTGATGGTGGTGTGGGTAGTAGAGCTTTTTTTCCGGAGTGCTTTGGTTGTGGTAGTGGTTGTTGGTGTTTGCTCTTGGTGTGCAGTGGTTGGCACGTCTTTTTCAAGTGTGTTTCGCTTCCACACATAGCAGCGTGGTCGCCTGCCCCTCAACCACTATATAGAGTTTGTAGCCTCCTGGCAGTTCTATAGCGGTTGGTATCTTCTCTCTTGCTGCTTCATCCAATTGAAGCAGGAATTCGATTGATTTGCCCACATAGTCTTTCTCTCCTCCTAGAACGCCGCGATTTCCAGGATGTTTGTCCTCTGACATTGTCTCTGACATTTCAAAGCAGATGGCAGAGACCAACCATTGTGTTTCGACATCAAATGGTATGTTTTTTTATTTGGACTTTCGTGACCCTTTTGTTTAATAGACTGGTATCATTACCAAGTCGTCCGAATGTAGCTCCAATGTGGAAAAACGTTTTGCTAAACTTTCGTTGAGGAAACGTACTTGGACTGTACCAATTTGTTTCCCCAACTGATATAGTTCCTTGGAGTCCCATGCAGGACGAAGGCATTTTTCGATTTTTTCCTGCGGTGCATTTTCTGTTCTCTTTTTTTTTGTTTATTTTACTTTATAAATTATTGTTTTTTTTTTTGGTGTTTTCCACGATGTGTTGTGGAATATGAAGGTGCAATTTGTCTCCTTCTTTGGAGAAGAGTGCCTTTGTGCGGTTTATCTCTTGTGTGGTGAATGTTACAAGTTCTTTTTTTGTTTTGTTACGTCCGCAAATTCGTTTTGAATTTGGCAGTAGAAGTGTTAATTGTGGCAGTGTTAATTGAAGTCATGGTAGTGGTGTGGTGTTTGCGGTATTAGCAGTAGAAGGCTTGGATGTAGCATTTGACTCGTAGTAGTGGTGTTGGTGTTTGGCGGTGTTGTTCTTTGGTAGGCGGCTTTGTGCCA
>NW_021823749.1:7500-10000 GCF_006345805.1 Octopus sinensis | reverse complement strand
AAGAATGAGGAAGAAAGAAGTACGAAGACGTAGAACAAATAGGAGAATGAACGAGAGAGAAGAACGAGGATGAAAAACTGAGAAAAAACAAGACGAACGAAATAGAAGAAGAAAGAGAAATGAAGAATGAGGGAGACGAAGGAGAAGGGAAGAATGAGGGAGACGAAGGAGAAGAGAAGAATGAAGAAGAAAGACGTAGAACAAATAGGAAAAAGAACGAGAGAGAAGAACGAGAATGAAAAGCTGAGAAAAAACAAGATGGACGAAAAGGAAGAAGAAAGAGAAATGAAGAATGAGGGAGACGAAGGAGAAGGGAAGAATGAGGGAGACGAAGGAGAAGAGAAGAATGAGGAAGAGAGAAGTACGAAGACGTAGAACGAATAGGAGAATGAACGAGAGAGAAGAACGAGGATGAAAAGCTGAGAAAAAACAAGATGGACGAAAAGGAAGAAGAAAGAGAAATGAAGAATGAGGGAGACGAAGGAGAAGGGAAGAATGAGGGAGACGAAGGAGAAGAGAAGAATGAGGAAGAGAGAAGTACGAAGACGTAGAACAAATAGGAGAATGAACGAGATAGAAGAACGAGAATGAAAAGCTGAGAAAAAACAAGAAAGATGGGCGAAAAGAAAGAACGAAAATCCAGGTTGCCGGAGTATTCTCATTTCGATTTCAGATAATCCAAGTCGATATCGTATTTATCTTATTTTCAGGACTCATAGCACCAGCAGACAGAATGGAAAAGTCGTTGACCCGGAGGACGGCGTAGAAGATGCGCTGGAACGGCCACTGTGACTCGTAGGGTTCGCACTATTGGCATCCTTTCTGTCTCGGGAGACAATGGAGTTGCGCTTTTTTTTTTTTTTTTTTATAGTCTAGTCCGGCTTTTATATTTCATATCCTGATACATTTCCTGCTGTGGCTGTGTAGTCCTATCTGTGGCTGTGTAGTCCTATCTGTTGCTGTGTAGTCCTATCTGTGGCTGTGTAGTCCTAGGGTTCGCACTAGCAGTCAGCAATCACCGTTTTTATTCCGGTACGCAGGGATATGGTCCGGGGCCCAAGAAGTGCCACAGGCTGAACCATAGACCTGTCAGAGCACGGCCGATACCTTGAGAGTTTTTTTCTCAGTCCGACGAGCAGCAGAACATGGCTTGGTAGCTGAATACACAAAGGTGACGCTAGAGAAGGCGTCACAGTATGTGCCATCCCAGATAAGGGGCCTACAACCACGAAACTGGAAAATTGTCATAGCGTCAAGCCTTCTACCGTTCCCTCGGTCTTGCCCCGTTGGCTCGAGCCAGGGAAACCTACGGTATCTATACCAGGCGGCGAGCTGGCAGAGTCGTTAGCACGCCGGGCAAAATACTTAGCAGTATTACGTTGTGAGTTCAAATTCCGCCGAGGTCGACTTTGCCTTTCATTCTTTCGAGGTCGATAAATTAAGTACCAGTTACGCATTGGGGTCGATGTAATCGACTTAATACCTATGTCTGTCCTTGTTTGTCCCCTCTGTGTTTAGCCCCTTGTGGGTAATAAAGAAATAGGTATCTATACCTTGTGATCTTGTTAAGGGCGGCGCGGTATGGAAAACGGCCTGCACTGTGACGGCATGACAGTGGGTGGAGGCCGAAGAAAGCCACAATCGTTCCACAGCGACACTCATGAGGTTTACAGACCTGGAAACGAAGCCTCAGAGAAACGCCGATGTTCAGACAGTAGCCGTCTAGTAAAACCATTTGCGAGTGATGGCACCGCATTGAGCCAGGCCCCGCTGCGAGGCACGGAGCCTTGATTAGGGATGAGGGTCCCTCATGAGCTGTCTCTCGAGAATAAAACAAGGAGTTCAACGAGGTATTTCAAGGAAAGATCAGACCTATTTCTTTACTGCCCACAAGGGGCTAAACACAGAGAGGACAAACAAGGACAAACGGATTAAGTCGATTATATCGACCCCAGTGCATAACTGGTACTTATTTAATCGACCCCGAAAGGATGAAAGGCAAAGTCGACATCGGCGGAATTTGAACTCAGAACGGAAAGACAGACGAAATACCTATTTCTTTATTACCCACAAGGGGCTAAACATAGAGGAGACAAACATGGACAGACATAGGTATTAAGTCGATTATATCGACCCCAGTGCTTAACTGGTACTTATTTCATCGACCCCGAAAGGATGAAAGGCAAAGTCGACCTCGGCGGAATTTGAACTCTGAACGGAAAGACAGACGACATACCTATTTCTTTATTACCCACAAGGGGCTAAACATAGAGGAGACAAACAAGGACAAACGGATTAAGTCGATTATATCGACGCCAGTGCGTAACTGGTACTTATTTAATCGACCCCGAAAGGATGAAAGGCAAAGTCGACATCGGCGGAATTTGAACTCAGAACGGAAAGACAGACGAAATACCTATTTCTTTATTACCCACAAGGGGCTAAACATAGAGGAGACAAACAAGGACAAACGGATTAAGTCGATTATATCGACGCCAGT
>NW_021823749.1:0-5000 GCF_006345805.1 Octopus sinensis | reverse complement strand
TACATAATACAACCCACACACAAGCAACACATTCTACACACACACACACACGCGTGCACGTGCTGAACGCCCTACCTCAACTCCCCATACACCCCCCCATACGCAAACCGAAAGTTTCCAATCTTGGCCCCGTTTTTGCTCCATAAAACAACGGGTTCGCCACTCTACGCGATCTCGTCAGTTCGCCGTTGATGTCCAGTTAATGGCGTGAGGGTTTATGACCGGACACTGGGGGTTAGAAGGTGGCGGTAGGGCGAGGAAGCAAGATGACCATCGGTGGTAGTGGTGGTGGTGGTGGTGGTGGTGGTGGTGGTAGATCGGTCATCGGTTGAGTGTGGACATGTGTGTGTGTGGACATGTGTGTGTGTGTGTGTGTGTGTGTTGTATGTACGTGTACAATTATTAGAAACAGATTGACGATGATAGATAAGTGGGCAGGTCGATAGAAGGTGATTGACTGCGATTTACATTCATACATACATGCCTGTGTGTACACACACACACACACACTCACAGACACACACACACATATATATATATATATATATATAACAAAAGTATTAAGGAAAGACCCTTACAGGTCGTTCAACTCACTTGAAAAGAGCAGCCAAACTCAAAACCGCAAAAGTAGTAGTAATTCTGAAAGCTAAAGGAGAAATAAAAACATTTATTCCTTTCAACTTTGTACCCTGCAAGGTTTCAACAATTTTTACGCAATCGAACTTAATTAAATTAATACTTTTGTTTGAATATATTATATAGTCTGTGACTATTTCTATTTCCTCGCTGGTTGCAGAAAATTTTTCTTGAATATTTTTCTTGAATTTTTTGCTACCCTATATTGATAAATATATATATATATATATATATATATATATATATATATGAATTGATGCGTGCGATCTGTCGTGTAATAACAAATTAATAAATAAAACATATGCATATATACATACATATATATTTCTTTACTACCCGCAAGGGGCTAAACACAGAGGGGACAAACAAGGACAGACAAACGGATTAAGTCGATTACATCGACCCCAGTGCGCAACTGGTACTTAATTTATCGATCCCAAAAGGATGAAAGGTAAAGTCGACCCCTGCGGAATTTGAACTCAGAACCTAGCGACAGACGAAATACCTATATCTTTATTACCCACAAGGGGCTAAACACAGAGAGGACAAACAAGGACAGACAAACGGATTAAGTCGATTACATCGACCCCAGTGCGCAACTGGTACTTAATTTATCGACCCCGAAAGGATGAAAGGCAAAGTCGACCTAGGCGGAATTTGAACTCAGAACGTAACGGCAGACGAAATACGGCCACGCATTTCACCCGGCGTGCTAACGTTTCTGCCTGCTCGCCGCCTTATATACATACATATATGTACGTACTTACATCTACATGTATATATACATGCATATATGGGTACAGGACACCAAAAAAAAAAACGTCGAACACAATGAGAAACGAAAACATAAACACAAAACCAAGGAACTGGACATTTTTCTTAAACAACGAAAAAATAGAGTACAGGACAAATAACACAAGGAAAATTCCCCTTCTTCAGTCACCATGGTTTCATCTACTCCGCGTATATATGTATGTATAGTTAATCCAAACATGAAAACACAAAGAGAAAACAACAACAACACGAAGACGTGGAACAAATATAGTATTATTGGTCGGTCGTTTGTATATATAGGCGCAGGAGTGCTTGTGTGGTAAGTAGCTTGCTTACCAACCACATGGTTCCGGGTTAAGTTTAAATAATTTTGAATACATATTAACACTAATTTAAATTACTAATTGTATAGTCAAAATTAGTAATTTAGTGATAGTATAATGAGGATATTATAGCTGTAGATTATGCAGGCTACGTACATTACTAGAATATGGCTTAACAAAGTGGCTAATTATATATGAATATAAACAAATAGATTGGTGAATATATAACAATTAGGGGACACTAAGCTTATTCTAGGGATTTTGCATAAAGTTTGAGTTTTACATAAATATAAATTCAGGCGCATGGCTCAGTGGTTAGAGCGTCGAGCTTACGATCGTGAGGTTGTGAGTTGGAATCCCGCACCGAGTGTTATGTTCTTGAGCAAGATACTTTATTTCACGTTGCTCCAGTTCACTCAGTTGTAGAAATGAGTTGTGACATCACAGGTACCAAGCTGTATCGGCCCCTTTCCCTTTCCCTTGGATAACATCAGTGGTGTATATAGGAGAGACTGGTATGCATGGGCGACTGCTGGTCTTCCATAAACAACCTTGCCCGGACTTGTGCCTGGGAGGGTAACTTTCTAGGTGCAATCCCACGGTCAGTCATGACCGAAGGGGGTCTCACTCCCCAGTAAATGCTATATTACATCACGATTATCTGTTATTTTTTAATAATAATATCTGTAGTAATATCTGTAGTAATATCTGTAGTAATAATTTACATCAGATCTATTATTAATAGTATTTTTTTGCAACGCCAAATTTTACTTTAACGATTAAAACTTAAAATTGCAACGTTATAATACATATTTCTACTTATCAGTCCTAAAACTATTATTTACGTATTGATTTAATGTTACAGAATTCTTGTAACAATAAAATTCTAGTTAATTTTTAACATGGTTTTAGTATAATTTTAGTCTAGTATAATTATAATTCCAAATTTGTAAATTATAAATTTTATAAGTTTAATTTTTAGTTTAACGTATAAAATTCAATTTAACTAACATAAATAAGATAAATAACGTTTTTACTTTTCATAAAATCCAGTAAATTCTATCTACTTATTTATCTAAATAAATTAACCACGGAAATTAATTTTTTTCTTTCATATAGAAGTGGCTGTGTGGTAAGTAGCTTGCTAACCAACCACATGGTTCCGGGTTCAGTCCCACAGCGTGGCATCTTGGGCAAGTGTTTTCTGCTATAGCCCCGGGCCAACCAATGCCTTGTGAGTGGATTTGGTAGACGGAAACTGAAAGAAGCCTGTCGTATATATGTATATGTATATAAGTGTGTGTGTATATGTTTGTGTGTCTGTGTTTGCCCCCCTAGCATTGCTTGACAACCGATGCTGGTGTGTTTACGTACCCATCACTTAGCGGTTTGGCAAAAGAGACCGATAGAATAAGTACTGGGCTTACAAAGAATAAGTCCCGGGGTCGATTTGCTCGACTAAAGGCGGTGCTCCAGCATGGCCGCAGTCAAATGACTGAAACAAGTAAAAGAGAAAAAGAGTAATATATTTTTTGCTATTTTTACTATTCTTATATTTGAAGTATTTTTATAATTATCTCCCCTACCCCGGAAATCTTAAATAGAGGATACTATTTCTTTAGTACTGGTATTCAATAAATAAGAATTTTCTCCCTTGCATGGGAAATCATATAAATAGAGAACGTAAGTTCGGTAACCATCTTTAATTTGCGGAGTGGACTGGTGCTCATCAAAAAGATAAGTGATACACATACTTTTCTTTGATATTGTTAAATTTTATCAATTATTTATAAAGTATAATGTAATTATAACGTCTTCATCTATGATGTTTTATTTATTTTCTGATTTTGAGACCTGAAGAGTGGCTATGTATCGTTGGATAAAAAAAAATATTAATTTTTGACTATCGATTTTGATATTGTAGATTCGTGTACTTAGTCACGAAACGCGCATCGTCGTTTTAATGTTTATTTTTAATGTATATTATCGAGTGTAGAAATTTTTAGCACGATATTAATAATAAAGTCGTTTTAATGCGTAGAAATTTTAGTACAACGTTAATAATAATATATTTAAATTTATATAATGTGTTTCAGTATTATTTGAATTACTTTATGGAGGCTCTATATCTGATTATATATATATAATATATATATATATATATATATAATATATATATATATATATATAATATATATATATATATATATATGAACAGCTTCCATCTCAGGAGGCTACGACTTTTACTCTGTTTAGACACACACACACACACCCTTGTCATATCTCTTGATAGTTATAGTTTTCCTTTTTGGTAAAACATTGCACACTGCTGTCTATAATTTTATACTCACACACAAATACTATACACGCATGCGTATACGTATAGATATACACACACACACAGACATACATGCAATGATAGTAAAGCACACTTACAAATAAACATGTTTGTTAGCCCGAAGGGCCGTGACGTACAGCATGTTGGTTTTTGGGGGTGATGGGTGGTGGGCACGTTGGACCGTCTACGGACGGTCAGTCATTTTATGTATCTTACTAACTAATTAGGATCATGTATATTGATGACAAAGACGATAATGATGACGCGAATGTTGATGATGATGATGACGATGAAGAGGCGATGATGGTGATGAAAACGAGGATGTTAATGATGTTGATGAAGATGATGATGGTTTGTGCTAATGAAAGATAGAAGAGGAAGCAGTATATGGCAGGGGTGAGACTGGATGAACAACCGTTGGGAAGATCCTGGGAGGGAATTGGTGGGGATCTCGAAACGACTGACGGAAGTTTGTAAAGGAAACGAGAAAAGAGAGAGAGAAAGAAAGAGACATGATGACAATGAAAGGCAGAGAAGAACAGAGTAAGGGATGATAAGGAAAAGAGGGAGAAGGGGCGGAATAGACAGAAATGGGCAGAAAGAAAGAGAGAGAGAGAGTGTGTGTGTGTGTGTGTGTGTGTGTGTGTGTGTGGCGAAGAGCTGAGACTGAAAACTAGCAAACCGGAACCAAGGGAAAATGGCGGCCGCAAGTCGAAACAAAATTTACTTCCATTTTGTATTTTTCTTTTGTCCCTTTCTGTCGTCGCAATTACAACAACAACAACAACAACAACAACGGCATCAATAAAAATAACAACAACAACAGCAACAACAACGCTGAGAGAAATATCGAGAATTACAACGACTTAGTTGACGATAAAACAACAGTAGTTGGAACAGCAATGGCGGCCATTGTGAAAAACAAACAA
>NW_021823748.1:0-12500 GCF_006345805.1 Octopus sinensis | reverse complement strand
TGCCATGTCTTACATGAGTAAAAGAGCGACATGTGTATGGTACACAGCAAATTTTATTCGTCTTTTGACGCGATATTGAGACTAGATTCGAGATTAAAGAGCCATAAAAGAATCAGTTGCTCTTTGATGCCTTAAATATATTTCGTCATCCAAGCAGCAAGAACGGTTGAGTGTGTTTGTTGCCCAGACTTGTCTACCACTTTCAGTACTGTTCCTTCAACTAAGGTAGATTGTTTCACATACGGATTTCCTGGTGCAGGCTGGAACATAAGAGCAGTCTTGTTCAGTTTAGAACTGAGTCTAGATGCTTTGCGACATGCAGAATTACGATCCATGACAAGTTGTATATCTTCAACTAGACGAGCAACTAAGTCGCAATATTGGCAGCAAATAGACACAGTTTAAAAGGAATATCAGAAGATTGGTACCTCGGTCATATCTCAGGAGAGCAATCCGAGGTAAAAGTATGGTGAGAGATTGTAGCAAAAGTTCAAGGATGTCACCTCGTTTGACACCAATTTCTATTGGAATGGGTTCCACAATTCTACCATCGACATTAACCCACTACTCCAACCAATGGATTTAATTAACGATACAAAGTATTAATCGTTTGTGCATATGATGATGTTAGAAGATCTGCTGGCACCAGGGTTCGCTCGATGCTCTCAAGTTTTGGATTAGCTGCAAACGAGATAAAAGGTACTGCTATCCAGAAAGCAAGCCATTTCATCTGTCTCAAAAGAGTGAACGTGTGATGCAACAAGAATGAGAAGTGAGGATGGTAGAAACATCTGGCCCAGAGTCACAATGCCTGACTCATCAAAATTTGCGTTGCTTTATTCTTCGTCAAATAGGGACTGATTTAATGAAAATATTTCTGAAGTACAGAGGCTCCTGTCTGTAAATTACAATACCCACAATATATTATTGCACAGAGGGCCATCAGTTGTGCAAGAGAATACAGCAAGTAACCATTATAAAAATACAAAATGGCTGAAGTAACTATTACTCAAGAATGTACAGAACTGTTTGTGGGGAAGATACTGCTCATAATATTCAAGCTGCTGATGATGCAAATGATAGTTAGGAGCTTTGTCATCTTATAGAGCATGTTTCTAGGCTCTTTTGCATTCCTAGATCTCTTACACTACACATTAAATCGGTAGAAATCACACGTCGCTACATTGAACATTTTTTTGGAACTTGTAAACCATGAGATAATTGTAGATGATTTAGTTATTGATGCTATTAAACAAAATCCTGTCATCATCTCCTGGTACTCTGCGCACACAACAGACGAGGTAACAACAGTTATAAGTAAATTGACTATATATATCATTAATAATATTGCTATTATTAATATCATCATCAAATAAAAATAAAGAAATTATCATCATCATCATCATCATCATCATCATCATCATCATCATCATCATTATCATCATCATTTGTCATTATTATAATTATAAAATAATAATAATAATAATATTATTATTATTATTATTATTATTATTATTATTATTGATCACCGAGGTCGACTTTGGCATTTATCCTTTCAGGGTCGATAATTTAAGTACCAGTGTTTGAATGTATGCGTGTTTATTTTGGGGATTTCTGCACTCAACACATACACATACTTACTTATTAGTTGCATATTTGATGACATTCATTTGAACGCGGGGACGCAGAAATATCCTCGGTTGGTGTCAGAGTGAGCAGTAAAATTACTGGGAGTGAGGGACACCTAGCTGCTGATACAGCAACCTTTTGTTCCTTTCGCTTCAACATACAAGAAGGTAATAATCAAGGACACCGAAAGGGTGGTATTCATATTGTATTCATAAACAAGCGTTTATCATAAAGAGATATGTTCGTCATTGGATTATAAACCAATGACGAACATATCTCTTTATAGTGAGCTCATTTGCATTTCCTCTGTTGAAAGTCTTATGGTGATGGAAGAGTGGCGACATGTGTAAGCATAACCAGGTGGAAACGTGTTAAAGCTTTTGTCTGCCACCGATATTTCAAAACATTCAGTGAGACTGAATTATCATCTGAGAGGTCAAGAACGGCAAATCTGACACTGAGGAAGCAAAACGAGACGGCAACCCTCTGTGAAGATGGAAGAATCGCCATGTATGTATGTATGTATGTATGTACGTTTATATATATATATACATCAGATTGTATTAATAACCATCTAGAAGAGGCTTTTCCTGGGATTAAAAAAGATAGTCATGTCGGACAGTCATATTGAAGTAGTGATAAACATTACTTCGTTACTTGTCGGTATAATTTCTACTTTCATCTCTTATATAAATATTCTAATTACTTTGCTTGTTGTATATATACAAAGGGTGCTTGGGCTAAATTTAACAGCTTGCACAAAAGGAAAATGAAACCAAATATTCCCTCCAAAAGTAATAGCATTTTAAAAAACAAAAATAAATATGAACTATATTATAGCTGGGAGATAGCAATTTACTCAAAGTAGTCGCCCGCAGCTTCGACCATGGCCTCGAGACGATTCTGGAACCTGGCGTATGCGTTCCAGAATGTAGCTAGCAAGATATTTGAACACATCCTTTATCTTCGGCACCAGTTCGGCCTTGGTATTGCAAGCAGAGCAGTTGGTGTCTTTCTCAACCGCAGCACACACACTGTAATCCACGGGATTACAATCGAGGAAATTTGGAGACCAGAAATTGGGGCTGGTGAAGTCATAGAAATTCTCCGACAACCACATCTGTCACTTTCTTGAGGAATGGCAAGGGATTGAATATTGCTGCAGCACATATGGCCTTCCAGCAGCAACCCTCTATAGGCATGGATTGACCACAATCTCCAGCAGCTTCCCATAGCTCTCTGAATTGATAATTTGACCCTATTCAAAGATGTGGAGTGGCATGATATTAGTTTCACTGAAAGCACACCCAAAGACCATTACAGTTTGTGAGAAATTGGTTACGTTGGACAAACCACCTTTTGTTCTGGGTGTTGTGCATATGCTCCTGGTAGTTCTTTTCACCTGAAAGGAACCAGATTGTCCACAGCTCATCGGGATGCCTAAAGTTGTTAAAGAGCTTTTCTCCCTTCCTCAAGCGATTCTCCTTGCATTGGCTGTTATAATTTGTCCTTTGCGTCTTTTGTACGAGTGGCAGTGAAAGTTCTCGTTCGGATCTAGTTTCATGATGGCAATTCCAACACCCCTCTCTTTCACCAAATCCCAGACATCCTTGCTCAGATCTTCCATCACTGTGTCTTGCAGTTGTTGGATAAATTCCGGTGTTCGGGCGCAGTCAGAACGTCTGCTGTATCCGTTTCTGCTGGCCCCAACTTCGTTGTCTCCGCTGCATCTCTCCTATCACGTCTTACAGCTTTACAATGCTTACGGAGCATTGAGCAACAGCCACGAGATAGGCATTTTCATACTCGGCGTCAATCAACTTTATACAGGTGACTCTTTTTCAATATTTAGATGGATTCTGGGTGGAAAACGGAGAACAGACTTACCGTAATGTTATATGGCTTCCACTACTCGTTGAATATTCTTGACTTTGTACTAACTCTATCTGCTAACATTATTATGTAATTTCGAGACCCTAGAAACAACTGTTGGACCTGTAAAACTATACCTTCTATCCTGTCTTTATTCTGTGTAAATCTGCTCTTTAAGTATATAAACATCTATGAATGTTCATTGTCTGAATATTTCAGTCTTTGTTTCTCTCTATTTGGGTGTATATATATATGTATACTTTATATGTCAAGCCCAAGTTTGTTCATTTGCATCATTATCTCCACATCAGCGGACCTGAATTCCTCTTATAGCCTTACTTTACTTAGTCCTCGGCAAAGATTTTGGAGTGTAAGTTCAAATAATTTGATAGCTATTAAGAGTTTTCTCTATTGAGTATATTTGGATATCAAAGGGCGGCGAGCTGGCAGAAATGTTAGCACGCCGGGCGGAATGCTTAGCGGCATTTCGTCTGTCGTTAAGTTCTGACTTCAAATTCCGCCGAGGTCGACTTTACTTTTCATCGTTTCGGGTCGATAAATAAAGTACCAGTTTCGCACTGGGGTCGATGTAATCGACTTAATCCGTTTGTCTGTCTTTGTTCGTCCCCTCTATGTTTAGCCCTTGTGGGCAGTAAAGAAATATATATTTGGATCTCATCTTTTTGACTCTTTCTTTCTCTCCCCTCTCCCTCTCGCCCTCACTCTTTCCCTCCCTCCATCTCTCCCATCCACTTTTTTTCTCTCTCCTCCTTTCTCATATATTATTATATATATATATGTGTGTTGGTGTGTGTGTGTGTGTGTGTTTAGCTGTATGAAAAAGAACCCATTGACATATACATATACATGCAATGCATAACCACGCATACGCAAACAGCTATGTAAGTGTATACATGAACGTGATGTGTCTCTGATACCAACATCAACAGCAGCCACATCAACAATAATAATAGTAAGAGTAATGATAAAAAGCTTAGATGTTTTTAATCACTTGAATGGATCTTTGCAGCAGTTTGGCTAAAGAGCTATGTGTTAGGACATATCTGTATATCTTTTACTCCAATAATATATACACCTATTTAATATTCTGTCTATACGATAACCGATGATTGCTATCTGGGCATTGTGGCGAATATCATATTTTCTGATAGCTAAAATGTCATCGAAGTGTATATATGCATATATATATATATATATATAACACACACACACACACATATATATATATATATATATATATATATATATACACACACATATATATATATATATATATATATATATATATATATATATATATATATATATATGAATGTATTATATATATTTGTGTGTGTGTGCGTATATGAGTGTACAGCATATAAACAATATAAAGTTTAAATATGTATATGAATAAATATATAAATGTCATAGAAAATTTAAGTATGCACATACACACACACACGGACATACACACACATATCACTGTGTATAAGCATATAAGCATAAATTGTATACTGCATCTATATACACTATACAACGTAATGTGTGATATATATATATAAACTTTAGATATTCATATCATATACATGTAAAAGCAGGTATATAAACTTTAGATTATTTAAGCATATATCTTGTGTGTGTATATTATATATATATATATATATATATATATATATATACGTAAGCTATATATATGTATATATATACACACACACACTCTCACTCTCTCTCTCTGTCTGTATCTCTCTCTCTCTATATATATATATATATATATATACACACACACACTTCACTATCCCTATAATCATTTTGTTGTCCACTATAGGCGTGGTTCTATGCTAAGAACCTCGTTTTGCCACTATGTGGTTTCTGTACCTGCTCCTCCCTCCTTGTTGTCGCACCTACTTCTCTTTCCCAGTTCTATAGTTTCCACCTTTCCTTTATTCAGGTAACTCCGAGCCCTCCATGTCAGCTAACTATTTCTCAACCATAAGTTCAATCGTTAGTCACTTTATCGTCGTTGGCTGTTCACTAATACATCAAGTTGTTCCCGAATAAAATATGAGACAGGAAATCGTCAAATTAAATGCGAACAGCCTCTATAGCGTAAACATGTTTTGTAAACATTTAAAATCTTTAATATCCTTAAAAAGCTTGCTGTATTTTACATGGAATATTTTGATCGTCCCAAGTCGCATTGGTATATATGTCGACCTACCTTTATGGCATATAAATTTTGGACTGAAAATTCGACTTGTGTCGCGGAAAATACATACATACATAAAACACACACATACACAAACACACACACTATCGAAGAATGGATTTAAGAAATCATCAGTTTTATACATCTTTTACAATCGTTTCATCACATTTCAATATAACCAATTTCATGTAATTGTGTAACCCTGTTGGCAACTGTGGCTTAATTTTCACATGATATTGAGAATTTCCTTAATAGCACATTTTGAAAATGATACATAAGAATTTTGTGTAAAATAATATGCTTATACATACATACATACATACATACATACATACATACATACATACATACATACATACATACATACATACATACATACATACATATATATATATTGTATGTATGTATGTATATATACATACCAAATATATACGTTTTTATTATTATTTTGCAATTTACTTAATCATCAGTATATTATTGTTATTTTATTTTTTATATTTCTATTATATGTAATTTTGTAGATGGTGTAATTTAATTGTTCATTTTGAATTGATAAAAGGTGTTTTTTTTCTAATTTTTATATATATTATATTTTGTGAAATTTGATTTAGTATTTCTAAATTGAATTTTTCCCTGTAAGTTAGGAATAATATTCCCTCAAATTATATATATATATAAATACATACTTTATTTTCTGATACTTAAATCGAAATAATATATAGAATAAACATGTGTAAACACTGAGACAACGTTGCTATCTTCCTGAATCCTGCAGTATTTCACATGGAATTTTTTGTTCTTTAGAGTTGTATCGGTATAGATACGTTTTGGTCTGAAAAATTTTGAGTTGTATACCAGAAAATGCAGTAGTTTAAATAGGACTATATTTTTAAATATGTGGTATAGTAATTAGAATTATTGGCTTATTTGTAGTTTAATCCCAGCTCAAGATAAACCAAGAAAATATTATCAAACGTGTTCTACCTGTGACAACTTCTATTCAGTTTATTTTCCGGCATATTGTATAAACGCGTAGTGTAAACACTCCAACCTTGTCACTATCTTTCTAAATCCTGCTGCGTTTCATACGGAATTCTGATCCTCTAGAGTTGTTTTGGTGTATAATTTATCTATTTTATTTATTTTAATAAATATTTGTTTGAAAAACTCGGTTTGTATGCTGGAAATTCCGGTATTAAGAAGTAATCGTATGTTGCATATAAATGTAATTAATAATCACTTATATTAGGGCGGCGAACAGGCAGAATCGTTAGCAAGCCGGAGGGAAAATGCTTAGCGGCATTTCGTCTCTCTTTACGTTCGGAGTTCAAATCCCGCTGAGCTTGACTTTGTCTTTCATCCTTTCGAGTTCGATAAAATAAGTAACTGTTTACCACCTGGATCGATGTAATCAACTTAACCCCATCCCGGACTTGCTGGCTTTATGCCAACATTTGAAACTAATCACTTTTTGTTTATTTGAAACCAATAATCACTTTTTTTTTTATTTTGCAGATATACAAAAACTAAAGGCAATATTTCTAAAAACAAATCTGGACTTGAACACAGTTGTACTTTGTTAAAACCTTTGTTAGAATCTTAATGACATTAGCACTAAACTTTACCAAATTCATCAGTGAAAAAATATCGGATCACTTGGGAAAACTTTTACACTTTTAGAAGGTAAGTCTAAAAATTTCTAAGGCACTTGAAATACGTTTTCTTAAATGAATTTCATAGTTTTCACTTCTTTAGTGTTAAAGCTGTGCATACGAACATATGGAGGCAAATGTTGTGATTGAAAATATAATGTCCTAACACTGAATCGCTGGTTGGTGTCTCTCCTGTTTCAGATCTAGATTATTTCGTTTGTCCAAAACTAGCTGCAACCAAAACTCGCCTTGTTACGCTTTTTGACTCATTTGGTACATACTCCACCCACACACACACATGAAGTACACACTTTACGTATGATGTGCTCTGATTAGGAACCATCAAGTGTGAACATTGCTGTGTTAGGTGTAAAGATCTTGCATTTTGCGGCAATATTTTCATGCCGTTTTTTCAATGCTTCGTCAAACTGTTTATCGGATATTTTCAGTGTGTTCCCATCATTGGTGTTAGCGTTGTGCAACTACCAGATTTAGTATCTATAAAAATGGTGTCAGTGAGTGCCATGGTTTCAGATTGTATTATATTAATTGCTTATAACAACTAGCCATGTCGCAAACAGTAGAAACAAAATATTGTCTTATTTTCAAAGAAGGCAATATTCCTGATCAGCCAGAGGGTAGACTTAACCAGCGTAAGATTGCGTAGAGTATTATGATACCTCGTGCCATGGTCAACACAATAATTGTTCAATTCACCAACAAATCAAAGGGACCAACATCATCTTGCTCAGGCTAATTTCAGCCTTCTGACAGTTGAGTTCAGATGGATTCTTTAAAATAATCCTGATTATATATTTCTTTACTGCCCACAAGGTGCTAAACATAGAGGGAACAAACAAGGACAGGCAAAGGGATTAAGTCGATTACATCGATCCCAGTGCGAAACTGGTACTTTATTTATCGACCCCGACAGGATGAAGGGCAAAGTCGACCTCTGCGGAATTTGAACTCAGAACTTAACGGCAGATGACATACCGCTAAGCATTTCGCCCGGCGTGCTAACGATTCTGCCTGCTCGCCGCTTTAATAATCCTGATTATAAGGCAACTGATATTGCAGAACAACTCCAAATGAGTCGCAGTACTCTGAAGTATCTCGAGCAACGTGACTACTATGGTAGAGAAGCTAGAAGGAAATATCTATTTCGACCAGTAAATACACAAAGAAAAAAGGAGAAATATATCTTAGAAAAAAAAAAATAATGCTGGCCATTTACTTTGAAAATCAGACAAATCTTTGCTTCTAGTGTTCGCGGCATGGTTAGTTACTATAAACAATTATTTTGCCGTAATCTTAAATGAAAATTATAATGCATTAACGAGTTTGAAACACCAGGTAGTGTCCGCACAGATAAAACGGTATAACGAGAGGTGTCTATTTACTTTTAGTATATATATATATATATATATATATATACACACATACATACATGCATACATACACACACACACACACATATATATATATATATATATATATATATACATGAATTTGTTTAGATCGACATGATCAACACCTATTATTATTAGCTCGGTAGCTTCAAGCATGTAATTGGTTAGCGGTTATACTGTAGGAATACTTATTATAGCAATTTCCAGCACCATTTTGCCCGGATTCCTCCTCCTCCTCCATCGGCGTTTCCTCCTTCTCCTCTTCTTCTTAATCTCCGTTACTCTTCCTATCTCCTTCGCTTTCTGCTAGTCTTTCTCTTCTTCTTCTTCTTCTCTTTTTCTCTCTTTTTCTTCTTTCTTCTTCTTCCTTCTTCTTCTTCTTCTTCTTTCTTCTTCTTTCTCTTCTTCTTCTTCCTTCTTCTTCGTCTTCTGTGCTTCTTCTTCTTCTTGTTTCTTCTTTATGTTTCTTCTTCTCCTCCTCCTCCCCCTCCTCCACCTCTACACCATACCTCCTCCTACTCCTTCTTCTTCTTCTTCTTCATCTCCTCCTCCTTCTTCTTTGACCCGGCTACATAATATGTGTATGCTATCTTTGTATTATTTCCTCCATCCACGCTTTTATACATCATCTTTCACAAAAAACCGCTCTTGGCTTTCGAGAAATACATTCACATATTCATACATTCACATGCTTTCTTCTTGGTTCTGCTGCTAACAGACTCAATGCCACAACATTTTTATACCCCTTCGGTTTAAAAATACGTATATATGCATCGCATTTACTTTTCAGGTGTTCTTTCTTAAAACTTCTCAACATTTCATCCGTTGAAGCCCTGTATTCTTCCATTGTTGGTTTTTAGCTCCTAGCTATCGTTGATTTCTATTCTACATTCTACACTAATGTTCGCTACAATTAAATCATGTGCGTACATTCTTATATTGGTTAAACTACATCCGTTAATGGGGTCATGGTTGGGGAGAAGCCAAGATTTTGAAGAATGTGGAATCACTCTTAGCCACCATTGTTCCTTCGCCTTCTCTGAGCCGGAGTTATGGCACGTCAGTGTTTCAGATATTTGTTAAAATTTCATGTAAGTACCCGAGCCAGGATACGTTGAAATCTTAGGGTGTAGCATGATAGATGTTGACTATTTCAGCAGATAAGTCAACAGCGAATGTCACTAGATGCTGAACAGATTAAAAATAAAAAGAAATTGTCAATAGCCAAGATCAACCAGTTCGTTTGAGGAATTACTGCTATCATCAGCAGTCGTGGCACGCACAGATGAGATATTTCAGCCACCGAAAGAACATAGTGACAAAAACTCAGGCCAGACGGGGACATCACAGTCATGAATGTGGACGTATTAGTCCGAGAAGACGCTCAACAAGTGATCACGATATGTATATTTAAATCCTTCCTGTACACTTGATGAAATCTCAGGCCTGATCTGCAAGCAGTGAATCTATGGCCAACCGATGTATTTTCACTGCGGTTTCTGTGTGCTCTAATTTAGTCGATTTCCAAGAAAGTCATTTCGGTGCACTCTGCATATTAGTGGAACATTACT
Organism: Octopus sinensis; assembly: GCF_006345805.1. Classification (NCBI taxonomy): domain Eukaryota; kingdom Metazoa; phylum Mollusca; class Cephalopoda; order Octopoda; family Octopodidae; genus Octopus; species Octopus sinensis. Next base: position 2,155 of record NW_021823748.1, on the reverse strand, counting down.
AAGGCATGTAGAAAAGTTAAGTATTTTGGATCCACGCTAACGAATGATAGAAAGCATAAGTTAGAATTGGATAATAAAATTATAGTAGCTGACACAGTAATAAAGGAGCTCCAACATTCGATCATAGCCAAACTCGTCTTCAATTCGTTTACCGTACCTACCCTCTAATCTAATAATGAAAGTTGGGTAAGAACCGAAAGAGTACGATTGTGAATATAAGTAGCCGAAATGGGGATCCTCGGAAGTATTTTTGGAGTAAAGCTTCTCAACAGGATGACCAGCTCGAAAGATAATGGTGTCTCTCTCTAAGTTGAGCCGCAACTTCTTCGCATTGAGAGGTTATAGCTCTGGTTCTACGGATTCGCTGGAAATAATCCCCAGACGGGTTCTTCAAGCCGCAACAACAGACAGGAGACTTAGAAGTAGACCAAGAACGAGATCGTCGCACAATGCCTTTAGTGTCATGTGGTTAAGCTTGTGAATCCACGTGGTAAGTCCAATAAAGGTTGCTTCACATGGAACCGTATAGAGGAGTCGCATGAGGACTTTTACCTCCATGACTTTTCCATGAATAGTGGACGAAGAAAATATAATGCATATAATAATCCAACGTATTTGTATTTAGTTTTTTCCCCTAAGGTAATATATCGTGTGTTTAAAGAAATTTGGGTCCCTATCTAGAACGCTCACAATTATTAGTAAGTTTTACGATCACCCTTTCCTCTTCAAGCATAGCATAAGAGGGTGGGGGGGTAATTCTTTCGTCGTATTGATGGATGAGAGTTCAGTAATACACAGCCACAAAGTATTAAAATGGGACGATGTTGGTGCTAACATCTTAGTTTGCTGTACGAACTGCACCATGTAAATTATTATAGTAAGCATGGTTTGTGCAGAGCTAGACCCATTCTCTCCTTCTTAACACGCACACGCACACACACACACACACACGCGAGTGCCTGCGTGTTTCTGTGCGTGATCGACTTTCTCGTTGATTCGACGAATGCGGGTTCAGCAAAATAGCTGCACAGAAAGACAGACAGATAGATAAGCCCTGCTTACAGAGTCAAAACTGAAAACTTCCAGTTGCTCTACCCGTCCTCGTCGCCTTTTTTTCCCCTATCTCCACTGCATTTATGAAAAAATTGCGATGGTGTTGGTACTGGTGTCTTTGCTTTCTGAACAACCTGCACAATAAATATTATTATAGCGAGAATGAATTGTACAGAACCAGTTCCATTCTATCGTCTTTCAAACTTATACTGGTCTGGTGCAAAAGGTACTACAAACCTTGAAATTCTTAGGATGCTGGATTTGTATAGAGAGGCTTGTACTTAAATTACCGTTAAAGAGCTGAAAAGTTTCATCAGCACTGGATCTAGCCACAACGTATCGCGCCTTCCACTACGTTTGCATCATATGAGCTACATCCAAATCGAAATCTATATGTCTGTCTGACTGTCTACCTGTCTGCTTGCCTGTCTGTTCGGATATCTGTGAGGGGGCTTTCTTCCGGACGTAATTCCAACACATGCTAATTTACCCATAAATAGAACACTGACGTCTCGAAGTAAACCTGAGAACAGTAGTGGCTAAGAATTGATTTGACATTCCAAGGCTCCACTACTGCATATAATATACTAGCAGTATCGCCCGACGTTGCTCAGGTTGTAAGGGAAATAATATATAAGCATTTTTAGAGAGTTACTTCCCTTATAGATGCCAATTCGGGCTTTCCTTAGCCATTTCTGTTTGTGTCTTCAAGCCATGAAGTCGTTGTTCTAAAAGAACGCTGGTCTCCTTGACAACGCTTTACGACGTGATTTCCTTACACTCCCTTTCCCACAGCTTCACGAGGGAGGGGAAGAAGGGGGAGAAGCAAACAGGTTGCAGGTGTGAGCATGGACGCCAACTCCGCGCCATCGACACACGAAAAATGCATTAAAATGGAATAAAAATGATGTTAAATTATTAAAAAATCGTAAACTCATCGTAGACGCGCGCTAATACCCAGACGGCCTCGATATGAATCACGACTATAATATACCCGAATTTGGTTAAACTGCACCGCAAAATGTGGGAGTAGTTAGAAATCTAAATCGAAGGCGACAAACACTCACACAACTACATTTTTAATATATATATATATATATAT
>NW_021823747.1:10000-21328 GCF_006345805.1 Octopus sinensis | reverse complement strand
CCGCGCCCTAACCACTGGGCCATTACGCCTCCACTGTTCCACATATAATACTTGAAAGACAGAGGACTTTGCCTAGGTATACCCTTCCAGCGACTATAAAACAAAGTCTTAAACGCTGCTTTTTTTTTTTAACCAAAAGAAAGTGAAGCGGCCATGATAACTGGCGTAATCACTAATGTCTCAACCTCAAACCGGCACTGCAATGGCCAAAGAGAGACAACATCTGATGATGTGCAACGAATTTTCCTACCAATAAGAAAAATATGTGTACAGCGGATAATTAATGACACCCCATATATATATATATATATATAGATTATATATATATATATATATATAATGTATGTATGTATAATGTATGTATGTATAAAGTTAAAAACTATTTTGACATGTGAAAAATCAATAATATATAATATATATATATATATATATATATATATATGCATTGATAAATAGACTAGAATGACCTCGTGAATGAATTTGAATGTGTATATATATATATATATATATATATATATATAATATATACACATTGACCAATAGACTAAAATGACTTTGTGAATGAATGTAGTGTTGGAAATGGGGGCGTAATTCATTTTCAGAGAATTAAATTTATTATTATTAGCATCATCATCACCATCATCATCACTACATTGATTATAATTAGGGTCATCATCAGCATCATCATCAGCATCACCACCATCATTGCTATCATTATCACTAATACTACCGTTACTATTTACTGTAATTATTATTATTATTTATATCATCATTATCATTATTATTATTATTTTCATTATTATTATTATTATCATTATTATTCAAGTTGAAGAATACTTGAAGTGTTGGGGCGGGGTGGGATGGGGTAAAATTTGCTTTCCATTATTAATAACATGAAAACGAATGGCTTTATATAACATCTCACATCCCAATTTCTGTTCTCAAATTTTTCCCCAATCTTTCCCCGTCATATATTCAGCTACGGATTTCATTCCGTTTTTGTTTAGCTTTTTTTCTTATTTGTTAGCTTCATTAATTTGATTCGATTGGATTTATATAACTACGATCATCATCATCATCATTAACATCATCATCATCAACATCATCATCATTATCATCATCATCATCACCATCATTGTCAGAGATATATATAATACGTCATTGACTTCGTAAATATTAGAAGTCATTGCAAAAATATTTAAGCAATATTAAATTTCTTTATTTTAATTATGTAATATAAAGTTTAGTTTAATGCAATCCGCTTATTATTTTTCGCAATAGAAAAAAAAAGAAATCGCATTAACTAAAGAAGCTTTTTCCTGTTCAACTTTTATGTAAATTTTTATGTGATACAAATATTAAAATAATAATTTTTACCGAATCCTTGTTTCTTCCGATATATATGGGGGAAATACTGGCAGAGAAACAAACGAGAAATATAGGCAAAACGGACAGAAAGAGAGAAGAGGATAGGAACATCGTTCTAGTAATATGAAGACCGTTCGTAATCAAGTGTTTAACAGATCTGAAGAAATAAGCAGAGAGAGAGAGAGAGAGAGCGAGAGATGTTTCCTGATTAGCCACATAGGGCTGAACACAGAGGGGACGAATTACAAAGTAGAGCTTTACTTTTGGGGGAGAAAAATATCTAAAATTAAAAAAATAAAAGGGGCGGTAGGTTTTCGATCAAAAGGGATCGTAAAAAAGAAACAAAAAACGACCAATAGAGATCGTGTATCACAGAAATGTCATAATGTAAAGTGTAAAGCGGGAAGCAGATATGGTTTATCCGTGGAGAGAAAAGCCTACGGAAAAGACCGCGGTAACCTCGGTCAATAATGTCGCATGTTATAGATAGATAGATAGATAGATAGATAGGTATGCTGGTAGACAGGCAAGCACAAAAAAATAAAGGCAGAAACATAGATAACTCTACTCACTGATTTCTGCCTTTGTATTTGATATACTACACAACGATACAGTACAATATGTTTGTGTGTATAAAACATTGCAATGAATGTACAAGGCTACAGAATATGAACCATACAGTTGCAGTCTGGTAATACATATACCACACAACTGTTGACGATGATAGTAAAGTAATTCTATTTTTTTCAATCGGAAGTTATTAATATGGTGAAACTAAGTTCCAAGTAACAAATCTAAACAAATTTTAGGAGTGGCTGTGTGGTAAGTAGCTTGCTAACAAACCACATGGTTCCGGGTTCAGTCCCACTGCGTGGCATCTTGGGCAAGTGTCTTCTGCTATAGCCCCGGGCCGATCAATACCTTGTGAGTGGATTTGGTAGACGGAAACTGAAAGAAGCCTGTCGTATATATGTATATATATATATATGTGTGTCTGTGTATGTTTGTGTGTCTGTGTTTGTCCCACTAGCATTGCTTGACAACCGATGCTGGTGTGTTTACGTCCCCGTCACTAAGCGGTTCGGCAAAAAGAGACCGATAGAATAAGTACTGGGCTTACAAAAAGAATAAGTCCCGGGGTCGATTTGCTCGACAAAAGGCGGTGCTCCAGCATGGCCGCAGTCAAATGACTGAAACAAGTAAAAGAGAGTAAAGAGTAAAAGAGGTACTTTACGAGTGAAGTCCCTTTCATCGGGTTAAACATACTCTGGCCTTCAGAATTGCAATGAAACTTTCATTGGACTATAAAAAAAGCAAATCCCTAACGACGCTGCAGTTCACAGACTATGTAAAACTTACCGATTAAGGGCATGGAGCCGCCAATTTCAAGGCGTCGGGATTAGTCTTCACCATCGACCCCAGTGCTTGACTGGTACTTATTTTAATAACCACTTAAAATAGAGGGGATTGGATAACTATGTAACTATAAACTCGAGGTAGGGGTCTTAGTTTAGAGCTTAATTTATATGGAGATTTGGAGACATAATGAAGATAATCAAGATAATGGTGATGTTGATAATAACAATAATAATAATAATAATAATAATAATAATAATCCTTGCTATTATAGGCACAAGGCCTTAACTTTGGGTAAGGGGTACTTCTCGATTACATCGACTCCAGTATTTGACTGGCAATTTATTTTATCGACCCCCCGAAAGGAGGAAAGGCAAAGTTGGCCTCAATGGGATTCGAACTTGAAAAGAGTCAGAAGAAATATCATAAAACTTTTTGTTTGTCAACCCACCGCAATAATAATAATAATAATAATAATAATAATAATAATAATAATTCAGGTCTAGTAGCCCGTCCCACTCAAAAGCTCCCTGAATAAGGGCTGTTTAAGGATGTTGAACAAAACACCCATGTTTCCAAAAGGTGAATTATCCAAACCCTAAAGAATTCCTCTCAACACATGGCTGTGGTGCTCCCCCACTACTTCTGCCCTTGATCAGAGATACAAATATCGACAGCCACTCTAAGGGACATATTTGTTGTAGCCCATCTTTTACATCAAGACAAAAACACATACATGTTAACACATCCAATCATTTAGAGCCACTGCCTGGTACTACACGAGGGCAAATAATAATAATAATAATAATAATAATAATAATAATAGCTCTTTTTTGCTGGGTATAACGCAAATTTGATAATGGGATGCGGAATGAGGCTAAGAAGTGCATTAGGTTGGTTTGACCTCAATATATTACTGTTAGCTGAAAAGTAAAGTCTGGTACAGTATGATTTATATTGGAAATGTAACCAGTGGGGTGACTACATATTATAATAAAGTATTTGGTTGGTCCTTCTACTGTTTCTCCCAGCTCACTACCCTTAATACTATGATGATGATGGTAATAATAATAATAATAATAATAATAGTGATTGAGAAATGATATAGAAATGAAATAATGGTTTTGAATGAGGATTTCCTTAAGAGTTGTAGGCGTGTGCCACATCTCTTTGAGAAGAAGTCAGTCGATCAGTTTCGACCCCAGTATATGACTGGTACTCATTTTATCGACCCCGGAAGGATGAAAGGCAAAGTGGACCTCAGCAGAGAACGTAAGAAGCCGAAACAAATTCCGCAAAGAAATTTGTACGATCATCTGACGGTTCTGCAAATCCACTGCCGTATTAATAATAATAGTAATAGTAATATAATAATAATAATAATAATAATAATAATATACATGATCATCAAAAGAACTTGAACAGAATTGCTGACACAAGCAATAAATTTTGAAGAACCATTACTAGAGTAGCCATTGGATTGAATTAAAAAAATTAATAGGAATAAAAGCAAAATAATAAGAACAATAAAAAAAATAAGGGTTCTATTTGCGATTAAGATTTCACAAACAGGCAAAAGAGAGAAGAGATATTAAAATGAAAACCCCTTGAAATAATATATTAAAGACAGGCCGTTACCAAGCAAAACTTGAAAAGTGAATAAATAAAACGTTTAGCTAAGATATTTTTTTGGTTATTGCTGCTGTTGCTGTTTCAAAATCAAAGAGCTAAAACCAAAATTCCTTTGTAGCCGGAAACAAAATATTAAAAATATATAGAAATTTAGCAAAAATATTTGGACATGTAAAGCAGTAAAGGAATATTCGTCACAGAAATTCCACAAGCAAATACATTATTTCTGTAAAATTTGTAAATCATTGAATTTCCATAATGGTTTTTCTTGTGGAATTTTCTTGGATACTTCCTTCACGCGCAAAAAAAAATGGGGAAACAGGTCAGAATATATTTTGTTTATATTAAATGTAGACGTGGGCGCATTATGCGTAAGTATGTATGTGTATAAATAAATAGATAGACATACCTAGATATATGCATGTATGTATGTATGTATGTATGTATGTATGTATGTATGTATGTATGTATGTATGTATGTTGTAATAATGAAGTTAAGCCAAATAGTGATATTTTGAAATCAATTAATACGTACGTTTCCGTATGTAATATATAATAGGAAATGCATCCATTACGTAAGACTTTCTTCAGTTAAAACACATGTAAATATATTACACATATATGTGATATATTCATGTTATATTTATGAACATAAACATTATTTTGCTACCGTCTATGTAACTAACTCTCTAACTATGGTATAAAATCGAAGGCAATCAATTGTAGATACAACTTTTAGAATATTGTCGTCTATTATTCGTTGAACAATTGACTGATAGACATTTTGTATTATATATGTCTACCTATTTCCATCATTCTTTTACTGGTTTCAACCAGTAAGACGCACCCATGCTAGGGCACAGCCTTCAAGATATTTGTCGATCCTTTTGCTTACACTCCATTTTTTTTTATCTCAGATGATTGTTTTTTTTTTCAATTTCTATTTAAGGAAACGTCAAGTTAGTCATTAACAGCAGTACCTCATTTTACGCGGTATATATGTAAACAAGTGCCCTCGTGTGTGTATGTGTGTGTACGTATGTGTGTGTCATGTGTGTGATGTGAGAGAGACACACACACACACATGTCGACGATGACCCCAGTTACATTTCAACTACTTAAAGCCCAGCTCATGGCTGATCGTATATTAGTTTGTTTAAGTACTACTTAAAAGGTCGATATTTTCAATATGGTGAAAACTTTACTTAAGCCCTGGTAGTCAAGTCTCACATGCTAAAATTAGATCCAATGAGCAAGATCGTTCTACCCATACGAGAAGAATTGAAGAACTGCAAGACATGTGCTCCTGTTATGAGGAAATGCGACCAAGGAATAAAAGAGATTATCTCTTTCAGTCAATATTACCCGTTTTTGAAAAGAGTTGATAAGGAACACTTTCTAACATTTCATTGAAAGGAAATGGTAAAATACTGGTGTAACTAATGATTTTGGTTGAATGAAATGTAAAGTGGAGCTTGGTAGGATTTGAACTTAAAACCTGATAATTTTGGCACGAGGTCAAACATTTTGAGGAGAGCAATAGAATGAAGTTGGACCCAGAACAACTCTGGTTATTTATTATATAAAACTACCAAATCAAAGAGCATCGATAGGTTTGTCCAGTTTGATATAAATAACAGCCAAATCTCCCTCAAATGACTCTCTACCACCTTAAAACAGTGGATTCTAGGGTATACTATGTCTAAGAAAGAACGTGATCTTCATTAGTAGAACACTTTTTAACATGAAGAAAGGCTGAGGACGCCCGACCTTTATTCTCTAGAAAAACGCCGCCGCCGTGGTGATCTCATTCTCGCCCACAGCATCATAAGCGGAAAGTGTAACCTCTCGAAAGAGCTGTTCTTCACTCCTGCTCCAGAGCGTCGGCTGCGGGGTCATTCCGAAAAGCTCTACCTGCGACGACTTCATCTCAATCGAAGGAGAGGAGCTTTCTCCGTCCGGGTTGCGGATCCGTGGAACAAGCTGCCAGACGAGATGGTGAAGATGCCGACGACCGCTTGGTTCAAAGCCTCCCTTGACCTCAAGTGGCCTGAGCTCTTTACATGAACACCACCCTGTACTTAACTCCATGTCCCCCTACATGGCCTTGCTATTTGCTTTTGAGCCAAATTAACTAACTAACTAACTAACATGTGTCTGCTCAATCAGAATTGATCTGACGCTAAATAACAACACTAAAAAGTAGAGCCAGCCGCCAATACAGTATTGAAGCCAGGACATCATCCTCGTCCTAGTCAGGTGCCGCACTATGCGATGCTGTGGTCATCACGATGTCTTGCCACCTTCTGTCCTCTACCCCATGGACAGCTGAGAATAAAGGCAATCCTGTGGCTGCGATGTCTTTCAGCCAAGAAGTGGGTGGTCTGCCTCTTTTACGCCTGCGGTTCACCTTGCCAGTTATGATCGTTCGCTCAAGTCTATCCCGGCGCATGACGTGGCCAAAGAACCGTAGCTTTCGCTTCATGATGTTTCGCCGAAGCGTCATCTCGCAACCGAGCTTTTCTAGTACCCAGTTGTTCGTCCTTCTCTCCGACCACGACACCCTAAGGATTCTGCGGTAACACCACATTTCAAAAGAGCTCACTCTTTTCTCGAGAAAAGAGCCAGGACATATACGAACGCAAAATATACTAATATTGTAGATATATAAATATAATGCTTAATAATGTTTCTGTTACCACGTCTACAGATTAATATAGAGAAAATATATTCTTAGAACCGACCTATTTTGGAAAAAGAACAAAGAAAATAATAGTCGGGAAGCAAAAAGCTCAAAGATGGAATGAAACAATGGCATTGAAGAAGTTAATAGGCGATAATCTCAACAATAACAACAGCAAAATCTCAAAGACAATTCATCAAAGAATCACACCAAATGTTACATTAAGAATTCTCTAAGAGTTAAGTCAATTCAACTTCTATTACGAAACAAACCATGAACAGGTAAATAATTCTTGAAACAAACGAATATGTGTGTGTATTGGGTGTATGCGTGGGCATATATACATACACGAGTATTTTGTATATATATATATATGTATATATATATATACACGCGCGTGTATATCATACATGTGTGTATATACATGTATATACATATGTATATATATACGCGTATGATATATATACATCAGTATGTATATATATATATACATACATACACACGCGTTTGTCATACTAGTATGTATATATATAGATATGACATACGTGTGTGTATGTATGTATATATATATATATATATATACTCACACATACATACATACACACAAACACGTATGTCATACATGCGTATATGCAAACGTATATATATATACCCGTAAGTCATACATGTGAATACATACACACTTGTCATATACATGTATATATATATATATGTGTATGCGTGCGCATATACATACGTATACAAACACCTATACGTGTATATATATATATATATGAATCATATATCGTGAGTCTATATAATGCATATACGTATATATTTATACACGAATACGTATACGTGTATATATAAATATTTATGTAATTGTAATATGTATCACATATGTGCTTACATGTACATACATATGCTTACAAATGTGCATATAATATATATTTGTAATATATAATATATATATATATATATATAATATATATATATATATATAGATATATATATATATATATATAGTATATATATATATATACATATATATATATATATATACATATATATATATATATATATATATCGATATATCATATATATATATATATATATATATATATATATATACATAATATATATATATATATAACATATACATATATATACATATATATACCTATAGATATATATAGATACATAATATATCGATATATATACATATATACATATATATATATACATATATATATATATATATATATATATGATATATATATGTGATATATGTGTATATATATATATATAGTATATATATGTGTATATATATATATATATGTATATATATGTGTGTATATATATAATGTATATGTATATATATGTATATGTATGTATATATGTATATATATGTATATGTATGTATATATGTATATATATATATGTATATGTACATATGTATATATATATGATATATATATAATATATATTATGTATATATATATATATATATACCTATATATATATATTATGTATGTATACAAACACACACACACACACACACACGTACTCACACATCCCGTGAAATAAATGGTGAGCAGTAGGGGGATCACAATATAAATCCGATAACCTACGAACGTGGCTGCTACAACTCCGATTCAACCAATCAGGAAATAAATAGGATCAAGAACAACAATAACAACAACTACAATAACAACAAGAACAAAAAAAACAATAACAAATGTAAAACATCAGCAACAGCAAACCTCTATAAAGGTATCACACTTAACCACACAAGAAATTGGCAGACACCATCAGAAATTATGTTGGTTTTTAAGTTAATATATTAATTAATATTAACTAATTGTAACTTTGTTTTTCTGATCGTCTATCTTTTATTCTGTGTTTCTTATATAAAATGGAAAATGTTTCTTGTCTGAATATTGTTTGGAAAAACGTCGACGTGAAACGGTCGAGGGTACGAATCGATTGGACGTTGGACGAAAATGCCTTGAGATATATTGATCTCTCCCTGCATGTTCTAGATTCAAATCTACCAAGGTCATCTTTGCCCCTTCATCTCCTCGATGGATGTGGGCAGTCAATGAAATAACGTACCCGTTAACTATTGCGCTCGATTTCCATGACTAAATCGCACGCCCTCTCCAGATTTGTCGTTTAGTGAATGTTTTTAAAAATTGAACGGGCCAATTCTGAGAATACACCTATGAAAAATTAAAAGGAAATATAAAAGGAGAAAAGGGCTCTCTACCCCCCCCCCCTTGACCAGGCTCCCGTGGCTTTTATGGGTTTTTCCACGAGTAACCTTTCGAAGCGCCTCCCCCTATTGGGAGTTTTAATTGTTACTTATATTTCGTTGATATCCTGCTTTTGTACACGGACTTTTTCAAATGGACAAAACCCTTTGTAACTTTTGTCCTGTGTTTTATCCCTTAATGTTTTAATTGATTTTTGTTAGCCCTTGTGGCCAATAAACGAACGAATTATTATTATTATTATTAGTGCGGCGAGCACGCAGAATCGTTAGTGCGCAGACAAAATGCTTAAGAGCATTTTGTCTGTCTTTACGCTCTGGGTTCAAATTCAGCAGGGAATCGACCTTGTCTTTCAACCTTTCGGGGACAATAAATTAAGTACCAGTGAAACACTAGAGTCGATGTAATCGATTTGTCCTCTCCCCACAAATTTCAGTCTATGTACCTATAGGAGAAAGGATTTTTATCATTGAAAGGCGACGAGCTGGCAGAATCGTCAGCACACGGACAACATGCTTAGCGGAGTTTCGTTCGTCTTTACGCTCTGAGTTCAAATTCCGCCGGGGTTGACTTTGCCTTTCGTCCTTTCAGGGTCGATAAAATAAGTATCAGTTGAACACTGGGATCGATGAAGTCGACTAACACTCACTCCCCCGAAATCGCTGGCCTTTTGCCAAAATTTGAAATCATTTTTATTTTAGGCGGTGAGCCTGCAAAATCGTTAGAGCTTCGGAAAATGCTTTATTCCGATTCTGAGTTGGGGCTGATAAAATATAGCAAATGTCAAGTTGTGGGATCGATGGTATTGCCTAGTTCCTCTCCTTATAATTGCCGACCTTCTGCCTACATATGAATCTTTTTGGCGGTGAGTCGGTAGAATTCTTGGCGCGTCAGACAAAATACTTAACTGCATGTAGGACTTGCTACGTTCTGAACTCAAATTCCACCGAGCTAAGTTTTGCCTTTTATCCCGCCGTGGTCGATAAAATAAAGTACAGACACGTACTGAGGTCGATAATATTTGCTACAGTGTTAAGCTTTCATTTACGTTCATTTTTCTTTGTTTATTTTGGGTTTTTTTCTTTTCTTTGACGAGATATATTTACAGACGTTTGTTCAGAAGCAAAACATGACCGCGGGAGCGTTAATTATTTGAAACCTACGTTCACACAGAAAATATGACGGACATTAGAAGCGATAAACTGAATGGCGGAAATTTTCTATGATACTCGAAATGTTGTTGAGTAGTATGGAGTGGAAGTAACGATGAAATGCCGGATTAAACGTAACCTACAATTTAGTTCCTTCATTCTTCGCCCCACATTTTGTGCTCAACCCTTCCAGTGCCGAATTGATAGTAATTCGCCGGAGAAATCGTAGATTCCTATAGATCAAAACTATACAATAATTAACAATTAATATATTGAAAATCCAGTGGAGGCAAATAACCTAGTGGTTAGAGCAGCGGACTCGCAGTCGATGGATCGCGGGTTCGAATCTCAGACTGGGTGATGTGTGTGTTTATGAGCGAAAACACCTAATCTCTACGCGGCTCCGGCAGAAACCAGGAAACCGACCCTTATGAGCCAGGCATGGCTCGACAAGGAACAAACAATATTGAAAATCTATCCATCCATACCCTACTCTACTGATGTTGATATTTTCATTTTTAGTACGTCTTTGCCTTATATCCTATGAGACGATAAACTACGGGCGTTATAATAGACGGTCTGTTACACGGTTTTATTTTTATATCTTTCTGGAATGATTTTCTACAAACGATATAATATATGGTCTGATTAATATCTTAACATTATTATTTTACCATTTATAATCGTTAATGTGCAATGAAACTACAATTGAAACTTTAAATTTTTCTGTGTTAAACATTACTCGTGGCTCTCGCAGCTCAACAAATTTCTGAGTTCAGTAAATGTTACTAACCAATGTGGTTGAATCAGTGACTTATAATAAGCAGGGAGTGGTGATAGCTACGTTGAGGGCATCGTTGGTTCGTGTCCTGTTACTGCCATCACC
>NW_021823747.1:5000-7500 GCF_006345805.1 Octopus sinensis | reverse complement strand
AACTATGCGTGCGTGATGGCTGCTGCATGTTCAGGATTTATCACACCCCCGTTAACTATTATGCAGGGATACGCCACCATTAAATGTATTTACCTGCGCTTGCGTATTCAAATATCATTGGCCTCATCTTTGTTACTTCTTCTCGCGATGTGCTGGAACCATAATCAGCGAAATCAAAAACAACTGTGTTTGCATAGAAACACGATATTTCTTCAAGATCTTATGAACCAATCAACAAATTCAGAATAGTCGTCAAATTTCTCTCCAATCTCTCTTCATATTTTATAATCTTAGCTAACTAACCAATGTGGCTGAATCAGTGACTTATAATAAGCAGGGAGTGGTGATAGCTATGTTGAGGGCACTGTTGACTCGAGTCCTGTTACAGCCACCACCACACCGTTATTCTGTTAGTAGCTAAGACATTTGACTTTTAACGGTCCAATCGACCAAGTCGTATGCAAGCACCACACGGGTAAGGTGGAAGGCTAGTGACTGTTCAGTTTATGCATCATGTTTCCATCAAGAGTGTCCTATTTAAAGCTTGTAGCATAAAGGCACCATCTTTAGGTGCACTTCATGACGGCACCAAATTCTTACACAATGACTCTGAGATGAAGTAGTTCTCAAAGAACAAGAACTGCTCATTTGAATTTTTCATACGCAACAGATTTGTGGTGCTCCTAATATATTCACAACTCTTAATAGAAATAGTTTTGTCTCTTAGGAAACAAAGCAATTGAAAATTACTTTGGTAATGGAACCAAACCCAATGTCTGTGTGTGTGGGCGTAGGAGTTATGTGATTTACTAAATTTCCATTTATCTATCAACAAAACCAATTTCTGGCACATCAATATAATGGAATCGACTGCGTCCTTATAAATAAATAAATACGAAGTAAAGCACACGCCGACATAAATACATAAATACATACATACGTACATACGTACATAACGTTGCAAAACATCCATTAAGACGTAAACATCGGCACGTCTTATATATATATGTGTGTGTATGCATGTGTCTATGTAATGTAATGTATGTATATATGTGTGTATGTATTCCATAACGCAGAAACTATTTATATGTACAATCAAATAATGCTATGGTATTTGGTATAAACCATTTACCGAAACAGAATAAAGGAAACCTAAACGATAAATAGCAGAAAAATATGGCGGGTTATTATAAGAGAGAAATAGAACTTATAGAAGGTTTTATTGGATCATAAAAAGGAGGGGGGTAAATTACCTACCTACCTACACACACACACACACGCGCGCACACACGCATTTTTGCTTCTGACGTTCCATAAAATCCGTTGTTTTTTTTATTTTGTTTTTTGTCTTTTTGGAACTTTGTTCGCATGCATTATACAAGCACTTTCAGATCGAAGAGTTGAATAATGTTCTTCATGCTACTAGTGTAATAATAATAATCGCTGTGTGTGTATGCACACAAACACAAATGTATATATATGTATGTATGTATGTATATAAACACTAAGATAGATAGATAGATAGAAAGGTAGATATATATATATATATATATATATAGATAGATAGATAGATAGAACGGTAGATAGATAGATAGATAGATAGATAGAACGGTAGATAGATAGATAGATAGATAGATAGATAGATAGAAAGGTAGATAGATAGATAGATAGATAGAAAGGTAGATAGATAGATAGATAGAAAGGTAGATAGATAGGTAGATAGATAGAAAGGTAGATAGATAGGTAGATAGATAGGTAGAAAGGTATATAGATAGGTAGATAGATAGGTAGAAAGGTATATAGATATATAGATTGATAGATAGAAAGGTATATAGATATATAGATAGATAGATAGATAGAAAGGTAGATAGATAGATAGATCGGAGACGAAGAGAGAAGAATGTGCGAGTCTTAAAAAATAAAGGATTCTATATACTATGACAAGCTCACATACCTTTCAGCAGGTGAAACATATTCAAACATCACGATAGCGACTTTGGGATTGCTCCGTACTGTAAACTGTACGCTGATAGACGGCTTATAGATATACACAAGTTCATAATCCTTTATCCGAAATTCTTGGGATTAGAAGTGTTCCGGATTTCGAAATGATTATATATTTGCATCTATAAAATGGCGTATCTTGAGAACGTTAGCCATGTTGTCCAATTATATTTTTTGTGCATACATATATATATATATATACACTAAAGTTAGTTATATAAATTTATTATAGGCTATGTAGTAAATTTATAAAAGTTTTAAATAATTTTGTATACATATACATAGGTAGTTATTTTACTAGCCATTATTTGTACTCACATGAGTTTATGAAGAAAACATAAGAAACGATTCTTCAATCGACATTTGCTTCAATAACAAGGATCTTTTCATCGTAGGTGTCTTTAATCGTAATTTCTTGCCCTAAGAGAAATGCACAGCATGCTGCTTTAGTTTTTCGAATTTTGGAGAATCCACTCTGCCAAACACACGAGCAGAA
>NW_021823746.1:15000-17500 GCF_006345805.1 Octopus sinensis | reverse complement strand
CAAAGCATACTACATATACTATAATATATATAAATATGTATACTATTCATTTATATCTATTTCTCCTCTATGCTAATGCTGCAGGTTGCGTAGTTAAATAGTTAAAATGTTTGCTTTACAACACCGAGGTTTCCGGTTGAGTCCCACAGCATGGCGAATATCTTCTAGTCCAGCCATACCATACTCCGCCTACCAAGTCCACTTGTGGGTGAATTTGGTGAACGGAAATAGCATAGAATACTGTTATATATGTATGTGTGCGGGTGTGATTGTGTTTAACCTCGCACCAGTTGACAACTGGTATTGATTTGCTTAAGTCCCAGCGAATGGGCACTTTCACGAATGAAACTAACTGAATAAATTCTAGACTTTTATAAAAGTATAAGTATTGAGGTTGATTTCTGCGACTTAATCGTACAATATGGTAACCTAGCATGGCCGCAGTACAATGACTGAATCAAGTAAAAGAATAAAAGAACCGCAGGAGTGGCTGTGTGGTAAGTAGCTTGCTTACCAACTACATGGTTCTGGGTTCAGTCCCACTGCATGGCACCTAGGGCAAGTGTCTTCTCCTATAGTCTCGGGCCGACCAAAGCCTTGTGAGTGGATTTGGTAGACGGAAACTGAAAGAAGCCCGTCGTATATATATATATATATATATATATATATATGTGTGTGTGTGTGTGTGTGTGTGTGTGTGTGTAGGTATATGTTTGTGTGTCTGTGTTTGCACCCCCCAACATAGCTTGACAACCGATACAAGTGTATTTACGTCCCCGTAACTTAGCAGTTCAGCAAAAGAGACCGATAGAATAAGTACTAGGCTTACAAAGAATAAGTCCTGGGGCCGATTTTCTCGACTAAAGGTGGTACTCCAGCATGGCCGCAGTCAAGTGACTGAAACAAGTAAAAGAGTAAGTAAATATTTTGTCTCAAGTCCCTGAAACACTTGACTGGCGTGTGAGCTACATCTTTTCATAGTTATACTTTTTATATCTGTGAATGTTGTCAATTGAAAATAAGTCGCCATTGATATGAAGTTCATGTAGGATATGTGCTTCCACGCAATCGCTGGACCTCTTAGAATTTACAGCTAAATCGCCTTCAAATTTAAAACGAATTAATACATTTTATAACACAGTCATGGATATAAACAGGACGGCTGTGTTTGGGATATCTCAAACAATGTTCGTGTTGATGTAAAACCAAATCGATGTAACCGTTGTTGATATTGTTGTTGAATATTGGAGAAGATATGAGCAAGAATGATTTATGCTGTGCACAGGAAGCCAAAGAACAAATTATCCCGAGGGCTCATTTTATAAAGACGGTAGGTATGGTTTACTGTTATTTTTAGCAGTTTAACAAGCCATTAAAGCTACCCATTGTCTCTACCTAGAAAGTAATGTCTGGACATGGTCACAATCCAAAGACTGAGCCCAGTAAATAAAAAATTGATTGGTATATCACCACCACTTTTCAGTAGTTGTAAAAGATATATTGAATATCCCATTACGCATGTCTATCTTACATTTCCTATTGCTCATATGATTCGGCGTGTATGACACACAAACATGCGCGCACACATACATACACACAAACAGAAACACACACACATAAATGTATACTCACGTACACGTATATATATACATATATATATGCATGTATGTATGTATGCGTATACTATATATATTTATGTATATCTAAGTATATATAAATACAGAAATGTATGGATATATTTGAGAGCACACATATGTATATGCATATATACACGCACACATATGTATATCAATATATATGCATATATAATAATGCATATATATATATATGCACAGACATGCACATACATACATATATCTGTATGTGTTTTGGTTTAGTTGAAGTTTGAGAAATTCGAAATATAGGTACATATATACACGCACATATACGTACATGCTGTATAGACATATATGCATATATATATGTATATATATATATTTATTTATATCTATATATATATATATATACACACATAAACTATAAATGACCATATATATACATATATAAACATACACATTTATATTTACATATATGCGTAACATAGGTACGTATACATACATACATACTACATGCATCCATTAATATATATATATATATATATATATATATATATATATATATATATATATATATATATATATATATATATATATATGTATATCCAGAGCCGAGGCTTCTTTCCGTTGCAAATAAGTTTTCCATTTCCGT
Organism: Octopus sinensis; assembly: GCF_006345805.1. NCBI lineage: Eukaryota > Metazoa > Mollusca > Cephalopoda > Octopoda > Octopodidae > Octopus > Octopus sinensis. Next base: position 15,253 of record NW_021823746.1, on the reverse strand, counting down.
TTTTCAATCGAAAGCAGTCGCAGGAAATTCGTTGTAGCAGCGTAGTTTCCTACTTTTCCTAAAGAACATGGAGAAGTAATGGAAACGATCTACCAGACATATTTAAATAGTTTTACTGCATCTTTAGTTTTTAAATCGTGAAGGCGCATGGCTCAGTGGTTAGAGCGTCGAGCTTACGATCGTGAGGTTGTGAGCTCGAATCCCGGACCGGGCTGCGTGTTGTGTTCTTGAGCAAGACACTTTATTTCACGTT
>NW_021823746.1:2500-12500 GCF_006345805.1 Octopus sinensis | reverse complement strand
AGGCTACGGGTTAATTTGACCTTAGAACGCAAAATACGGGACATATATCGCAAGGAATCCGGTCCAATGTTCTTAAAAATCCAACCAATTCATCATTCTGGGTCGATGTGTTTTTTTATGGACCTTGAAAATATGAAAACCAAATTTCACCAAGCATGATTTGAACTCATAATGCAGAATATCGAATCAAATAATGTGAGAGCATTTTATCCAAGGCTCTAGCGATTCGCCCATTCGTTGCTTACTATGATAATTTCCCTGTAGCAGATCGAATGAAAGAAATCCCACCCAGGCTTGAGAACCTCTTTAGAACTGACTTTATTCAGACATCAGTTCGTCCATTCATCTTCCCGAAATAAACATCATATCGCTTATTGGAGAACAAGGACAACGGTAAAGATACCGCAGTTTCCGAAAGTGACAGATCCGCGCAAGAATGAAGAGCGTCACAGGTTTTGCTTAACAGTGAAATTCCGCGTATTCCGGCACACAAGATCAATCCTGACAAAAGATCGAGGCTAACATCCGGCTGACATCATGGTCAGACATGTTTAATGCTAAACATATTCTATTCAATCTAAGATAATCAGCAACATCCTCCGGATATCCGAGAGCACATGGCTGAGTCACATGTTTATTCCATTGCCATTTTCATTTCTGTTGATACTTGATGATGGAGGTAATTACATGAAAGAATTATATAAATTCGCTATAATTAGAGATTATTAATGTTATGTATGTTTACATACCTACGTACACACACACGCGAGTGAGCGCGCAATAAAGTGTACATTATCACAAAAGTGAATGTTTAAGATCATAAACCACATATACCTATCAATATATTGTAAGCTAATGATCACAATTGTGTGATAATAAATATAATTATATAAGTTTTTAGTCATGTCTACAATCTTTCGTGAAATCACGAATAAAATATATATACACATATATACATACATATACACATACATAAATACATACATCAATATATATACATGCATAAATATATATACATATATATATATATATATATATATATATATATATATACACACATACACACGCACATATTAAGTCATGGGTAATCATATATAAGCACATACTATATATTCATTAATGGTTAGTGTATGCGTCTTCATTGACGTTTGTCAGTGTATGCGTGTGCGTCTTTGCTTCGTTATTCATGACATCCAGACGGAAATTACAAGCGCTAGGTTACAGTAGACTAAATGAAATGTTTACAAACATTGCTGCAGTAGACACTCAAAGACACACACACACATACACGCGCGCACACACACAAACACACACACACACACACACACACATTTATATATATATATTTATATACATATATGTATGTACGTATGCATGTATATACTATATGATTGGAAGTACATATGTATGTATATCTGCAATAATCTACTTCTATTATTTATGCGTGTGTTTGTGTCTAATCAGTTATATATTTATTCATGTGCGAATGAAACATAAGAATCAGCTGTCCCAGAAAACGGAAGCTGAAAGTCATCAAAAATCATGATTTTGTTGAAAAAACAAAAAGAACTAAAATTACGTTGTCTATTGTGTCATATCGATTGTTAATAGTGCGCTGAAGAGCATAATATTAAAAATGTGATAGAGAGTATAACGTTCATGCATTTGTTGGAAGCATTTGTCGCATCAATGAGTTCGTTTTAGTTGGAAGGATAAACAGGGGCCCGAATTCAACACAGCGAGATATTGACGTTCTATACACGCGAACACATTTTAATCTTCACATTTGAGTGATTGAGACAATGTCTGTTATAAACACGATGCATTACGATATACAGATGCGACCAGGGATAATGGTTAAATAGTTTTTGCTGCATATTCAGATGGTGTCGAATACCAACATGATGTAGTTATTATTTTCTGAACAGCATTTAACAATCACGTGTTACCTTCTATAAACATTATTATTTCTAAATTTCTCAAAAGAGAGCTATTCATAAACAGTTCTTTAAAGAAAAGACTACTTGCCAACATAATGTGGCTGTCCTGAAAGGGACGGCTGTGATTCTGACTCAGTGTTTGCTCACAAATCATGAAGGATGGTTGAATTTTCTTGTAAATCTCACAGGTGTAAGTAAATTGGTATTTTTTTTTACCTAGTGTTAGCAATATATTTATTTATCCATGCCAAAAATTAAGCATATTGAATTTTGAATTCTTTAAAATTTATTCAATATATGTTATTTATGTATATTTTGGTATAAATAAAAATTAAGAATTAAAGAATTAAAGAATTAAAGAAATAGTTTTACTTTTCTATCCGTGACTGAAGCGGTTAAATAAGTTCACAAATTTTTAGAAATATGATATAGTCATTGAATTAGTTCCTGGAAATGTCTGATAATGATTTGAACAATATAACAAGAATAAGATAAAAAAGAAAGGTCGCTGCCAGTCTGACTTGAACTAGATAAGAAGAGAAATGAATCTTTATATATCACATAAAGAAATCAATCTTCATCATTGAAGAAAATGCCATTAGTACTTTGTAGTGCTCGTTTGGGGTCTTTCTGTCTTGCTACAAAGGCTCCTGTATTTTAGGGAAACGGATAAGAGATGTTATAGGTTTCATGTTTATCTCTAGCACATTAAAGGCCTCGTATAATGGCTGTTAACTGTTGACAACCAGTGCAATAAACTGCAAGCTATGGTTTGAATTTACCACAAGCTTTCCCTTACCTCTCTAATACACGTTGATCTAATGCCTAAAGACGTTAATTTTATCTGACAAGGTGTAAACAGAATTTTGGAAGAGGCAATGGTATTTAATGAAATTTATCCAACCTAGTACAGTATAACAGTGTTGACTGGGTGTAACGCTCGTAGAGAAGGATAATTATTTTATCGAAATGGTAAAGAATGGAAAGCCCGTAGTGTAGAAGGGAACTTGTTCTCGGGTCATAAAAGAAACCCAAAACCACTCGTTAAGTATAGCACATTATAGTTTCTGTTATTTCACGAGAATTTTAGCAATACTGATTAAAGATTGAAAATGGTTGTTTTCTTCATCATTTGTTTATTTCCTTATACCTAAAAAAAAGGCTTGTCTATTTATTACCGTTTCATTTTAATTTAAGATTAACATCTGATTCTGGAGTACCTTCTCTAAGTATATGCCAAAAAAAAAAAGGTTTTGCCCTTTTTTTTTTTTTTAGTAATTCATTTGAATACATTCGAAATTCCACTGATGGCGATTGTTTATGAATTCTTTACTGATATCATAGTTGTTAAACTGAACTGATTAGCATATTTATGTTTGCACAACTTTTGGGTGTTAGACTTAAACTATTTGGATTCACACCACTCTTAATCCATTACATGATTTAGCACACATCACCTGACCCTTGAATGACTTTCGTAGAGGCAATTCAACTCTGCTGTAAGCATTTACGCTTGGTCACCGGTTTGGGAATAATTTCGTTTATTCCTCCATCCAATATCGGAGTCTGGAAACCAAAACAAAAATGTCATGGTTGTTGAACTTTCAATTCTGAATAAGTCACGTGAAAAATTCATTTCCATAAAAGAATCGGATTAAAACTTAGATTAGCCTGGCATAAAATACGCTCATTTGCCAAATATCAAAATAATGTTACGATAAATATGAGTAGGTATGCAAATACATATGTGCATCTTTGTGTAAATATTTATCACTTCAAACCTGTGGTAGATACACACACATAAGGCGGCGAACTGGCAGAAACGTTAGCACGCCGGGCGAAATGCTTAGCGGTATTTCGTCTGCCGTTACGTTCTGAGTTCAAATTCCGCCTTCATCCGTTCATCCTTTCGGAGTCGATTAAATAAGTACCAGTTATGCACTGGGGTCGATATGATCGAATTAATCCATTTGTCTGTCCTTGTTTGTCATCTCTGTGTTTAGCCCCTTGTGGGTAGTAAAGAAATAGGTAGATACACACACATACAGATATACAAACATATAATATAAATATATACATATATATATGTATACATATACATATAAACACACACACACACACACACACACACACACACACACACGAATATGCATACACATGTATATATGTGCGTATGTGTTTCTCTGTATGTGTTGGTATGAGTAGTTGTGTCTATTACTAAAACATTGTTATGAATTGCTCGTTTTCTTTTGCCGTATATCGCGTAAATGAACTGTCCACGTATTAAAGTTCACGAGCCGGTTTCAGTTTCCGGTTATAGACATTTTATTCCATGTTACTTAAGTTGTTTAGACCTTGTAAAAAAAAATATAATAAAATTCATTGACGTCATTTAACTATAAATCAATATCTTGTGAGCATAGATCCTACCATTTATTTGCTAATGTTTTCAAGAGTATATATACATCGCAACATATATTATAACCAGTAAAATATGCACACACCATTCCTCTGAAATATAATGGTTATGCATACATATTTTTAGTGCAAAAAAATTACTTACACGAAAAAATATATTTGCATGCAGAAATTTTCTGTTAGCGCAAGTAATTCTTTACAGAATTTTCTCGCAACGACTAAGTTGAATACATCTAACGTGTACTAAAGCGAAGAACAAAGATCCCACAGCTACAAAATACATAAAATCAATATTCCTTACATATAATAATGAATTCTAGGATCTTAGTTTCAAAAGGAAGAAATAATCTGATCAGTTTGAGAAAATGATAATACAGATTTTTGTATAGTTTTCTATAAATTCTATTTCAAGTAATCATATAATACTTTCAAACACAGCCCCTAAGTTGGTAATTTCATATATATGTGTGTGTGTGTGTGTGTGCGTGTGTGTGTGTGTGTATGTATATATTTATACAAATAATATATATTTATATATATATATAAGCATATATACATGCATGTACATATCTATAGTGTTTATATCTATATCCATATGTATAATATACAGTATATATATAGTATATATATATAATATATATATATATATATATATATGTACATATATATTGTATATATATATATAGTATATATATAATATATATATGTATATATATATATCTATATGTACATATACATATATATTGTGTATATATATTATATGTTTGTATACATATATACGCACATTCATATATACATATATATATCTGTATATATAAGTATATATATATACGTATTGATGAATAAATGTATATAAGTATGTATATTCTACATAATATAGTAGTCTGTATATCAGTATATACATTCATATATATGCATATATATATATATATATATATATATATACGTACACACACCAGTATATTCACATATATATGTATATACATGCATACAAGTATCTATAATATATATATAAATACGTATGTATGTATATATATATGTAAATATATATGTATATATATATATTATGTATATAAAATATGTATATATGTATGTATATATATGTACATATAAAAATATGTATAATATATATATATATATCTATATATATATCTATAGTATATCTGTAATATATATTTATATATATATGTATATATATTCACATACAAATAACCAAAGCATATTCCGTTGTATTCATTTACGGACAATATGTACATATGCAGATACTTGCCAAAGATATACATATCATAAATAAACATGCATTTGTTTACCCGATATAATTCGGAATAGAATACGTTGTATTGTATTCAAATAGCATATTTTGATAGCGATTGGACATATGCACAAAAATAATAGCTATAGAATAAAGGAATAAAGGGATGAGAGTATCTTAGTACGAGTGAGGCTGAAAGTAAACCAATCCGTGAAGACGGATTTCTTTTGAGAAAAAGATAACCACAAAGATGGATAGCTCGCTTATTAGAATGATAGCTGATATATATATATATATATATATTATATATATATATATAATATATACTATATATTATATATAATATATATATATAAAGAGATAAATAGGTAGATGGATAGATAGATGACGAATGGTTGATGGATGGATAGATGGAAGGATCGATGGATAGATATGTAAATGGATAGATAGAAAGGTAGATCGATAAATAGATAGATAGATGGATAGATGGGTAGATAGGTAGGTAGATGGATATATATAGATACATAGATAGGTGGATGTATAAATCAAGAAGGTGAATGAGAGGTAGGGTGGAGAATGTTTGGTATAGTGATATTTTGCCGAAATATGGAGACGCACTGTTAACGGGTATCCTTGGTGAGGAAAGCATATCGTTTCATGTGCTACTGTTACAAATAAGAGATTTTCTGGTACGCAATGCTTTAAAACTGCTCCTTTTGTAGGGGAGAGTAGGAGAGAGAAAGAGAGCGCTTGAAGAGAGAGAGAGAGAGAGAGAGAGAGAGAGAGAGGGAAGAAAGAAGAGAGAGGGAGAGAGAGGGAGGAAGGATAGAACGAGAATGAAAGTGACAAAAAAAAAAACCTACTATTTACATATATGTATATATATGTACACATATGCTTATATATATATTTATAGAATATTCACACACACATACTCTTCTACTCTTTTACTCTTTTACTTGTTTCAGTCATTTGACTGCGGCCATGCTGGAGCACCGCCTTTAGTCGAGCAACTCGACCCCGGGACTTATTCTTTTTTTTTTTTTTGTAAGCCCAGTACTTATTCTATCGGTCTCTTTTGCCGAACGCTAAGTGACGGGGACGTAAACAACAAAAAAACACCAGCATCGGTGTCAAGCAATGCTAGGGGGACAAACACAGACACACAAACAAAACCCACACATATATATATATATATATATACATATATACGAAAGCTTCTTCAGTTTCCGTCTACCAAATCCACTCACAGGCATTGGTCGGCCCGGGGCTATAGCAGAAGACACTTGCCCAAGGTACCACGCAGTGGGACTGAACCCGGAACCATGTGGTTGTTAGCAAGCTACTTACCACACAGCCACTCCTGCGCCTATATATATATATATATATATATAATTGTATGTGTATATTATATATTATATATGTTATATATACTTACATATATATATATACATACCTATATATATATATATACACTACATATAATAATATATACATATATATATATATATATATGATATGTATATATATATATTAACTGTTTGATAAAGGAGTACAATGAACACTGAAAATAAAGAACACAAATAGAGGAGTAAGTGAACGTAAGAATGAACGAATTACGCTAAAACCTCCTACATTTCAATCCCCTGATCGATGTTATTCAACTGTGAATATTCGAACAAAGCAAGAAAAAACAAAACAAAACAAACAAAATAAACATTTGCTGTCGACAACAACAGCAACAACAAGAAGAACAACAGTAATAGTTTCGTTGTAAATGATATAAGCAAGAATTTTATATGTATTTTCATTTAAATATTATTTTTCTTTGGTTTTTCATTCTTCTTTCATAACCTTTTTTTTTATTCTGTAGTGAAACGGAGATTCATCGTGTATTTTCATTCAAACAGACATATTTTAGGGAAAAAAAACCCAGTCTCATCATTTAGCATCAACAGAAAAAGAAAGAATTTCCATTCTTTAACACATACATACGTACATATATTCATACACACACACACACACACACGCACACACGCACATATATTCATATATGCTAGTGTATATATATATATATATATACATATATATATATATATATATATATATATATATATAGATATATATATATACACATACTGTATACACACATACACTCACACACATAATATACATATGCATGTGTGTGTGGCACGCGTATATATATATATATGTATGTGCGTTTATATATATATATACATATATCTATGCATATGTTATATGTATGCATATATATAATATATATATTTATTATACACTATATACATATATATATATATATATATATACATATTACATATATATATATATATGTATATATATATATATATGTATATATATATATATGTATATATATGTGTGTGTATGTGTGTGTGCATCTATACTTAAAGAAATATATTATGCTTCATGTAATAGAAGAATATGGGTGTGTATGCATGTAGGAATGTAAATAATAAATAATAAACATATGTATAAATAAACATTATATATTTATCCCGTTTATTTATAAATATATTTATTATTTATTATTTACATGTCTATATACATATACACACATGGTTTTCTATTTTTCTTTCAGACACGTTATTGAAAAGAATGTATTATAGTTATATCATTTTTTAAATGAAATTTGTCTTCTTGTATAAATTCTTTGCCATTTGGCTGGAAAATTAAACTTCACATATTTATCTACATCCTGTTTACGACTTTACTGTAACAGCTACATTGACTTCATTCTGAAGTTAAATTAGTTCATGTTTTATATTTAGTAGAGTCAAAGTCACAAATGTGTAGACGTTACAACCGGGGAATTGAATTTCTAACTGAAAGATTTATCCATCGCCAGCCACGTCTCTTAGCTTTGCTATTGTATTTTAGCAATGAATGCTTCTTTTTACATTATAGTGCATTATGAACATTACTTCCATCACTAGTATTCTTTTTTATTTCTTTATTCTTTTACTGGTTTCACCCAGAGACTGAGGTCATGCAGGAGTACTGACTTTCAGTGTTTTGGGGTCTCCTTTTGGTAAAGTCCCACGAAGCTGCTCTTCTTTGTGCCCTCTGCCATGATGTGGGCTCATCTGGGATTTCAGACAGAAATTTGTCCATTTGCTTTTTGAACGTTTCCACATTTACACCTTGCAGATCAGTTAGGTTCCTTGGCAGGATGTTAAACGGTTGTAGTCTCCTGAAACCTAAGCTGTTGCAACACTGGGTCCTTATCTGAGATGAAGAAGACGGTATCTTCGGTAGTATGCAGTGCCGTCCAGTTCGGTGGTTGGTATAGCTTTTAGCCCCAATTTTGGGACCTAGACCTTCCAGAATCTCCCTTGTGTATATTATTGCATAACTTTCTCGCCTTCTCTCCAGGAAGAAGAGCTTTAGTTTTTGTAGCCTCTCTCAGTAGCTCATCTGTTTCATCGAGTCGATCTTCTTTGTGTAGTGTATCAGTGTTTGAGTTCTTTGTAAGATGAATGTATTTATCCAAAATATTTCATGTTTTTGTTTTGTATTGTATAACAGAGTTCACTGCAAATGCTCCTTGTTGAAATTGTAAGCCTGTAGGACTGTATCATACTTATATGGTAATTTTTACAATGAAAACACTTAAGTTTATCACGTTCTTGTTTTGCAATCAAATTTTAAAACATTTTGATCGTAAGTAGCTTGTTTGTGTGAGATTACAGTTATTTGGCTTGATATGATAAGTGATTCTTTTTTGTTTTAGTGCTATAAAAGTATATTATTATATTATTTGTGTTAACTTCTGTTTTGTTACAATGAATTTTATGTTCTCCTTTTACGAGATTTTTCATAATACGTTAACTTATATCATAGCGACTATATAACTGGTTTATGTCATACAGATTATAGGAAGTTTTCTTCAAATAGTCATTGTAGTTTTTGTAAGAGCGGGTTCTAAGCACTTTATTGAATATCACTTTTCTAAGTTGTTCTTTGATTTCGATTATATCTTTTTTGCTATGATATATGGAGGGGCTTGGCCTAGTGTTTTTATTGTTGCACTCATGATCGTAATATCGTGGTTTCGATTCCTGGACAACTAGGTGGTACGCTGCTTTTTGGAAGAAATTTTCAATTACCCGTTGCTCAAGTCCACTCAGCATTAGTTGTGAAGTTAACACTAGGGCAAACCGGTGTCTCATTCAGGAGAGCAGCGTTGCAATTTCAATTACATGTACGCCATTTAAACTGGTTTAAGTTCCGGCTTTATGAATTCTAGATCTCTTGACAGACGTAATTTCAGCTGTATCTTTTCTTTATTCATTTTATTGTGAATTTGAAGCTATATGCTTCTATTTCCTTTATCTTTACGGTATGTTTCCAC